>NW_020956075.1:127160-187437 GCF_003031625.1 Empidonax traillii
ATCGGGCAGATCTGTGCACCAGAAATGGAGTCGTTACAGCTCAGGAATACATTCCCTTTCATTTTCTGCTGGATGACTCATGTCGTTTTTAACCAAGTCAAAGAAGCTCTCTTCATCTAAGCAAGCCCCCCAAAAAAGGCAGTGAAGACCATTTAAGTGCCTATGAATTTCTGTGAAGGTAACGTCCCACATTCAAGCCTGGCTGGTGTGGTCCCAAACACTGACAGCACTTGAACTGCCCCACAGGAACAGCATGGAAACAGGCATGAGGCCAGTTGAGGCTGGCTGGACAGCAAAAGATTTGATTTTAGGGAAATGGGGTGTAGTAGCTGGCAGTTGTTTTTGTTCTGGACTGCCAAGCCATCACAATAGGCCTTTTATGCTTCTCCTCTCTCTTTCTCTCCATCTCTTTTGGACTCTGTCATTTGCCCAAGAAAGTTTCATTAAAACTGTATTATTCAAAAAGAGTTGCTTTTTTTGCCATCATCCCTTGACAAAAATCATAGTTTGGTGAAATATGTTAATTGGCAAGTTCTTTCCCTTTGCTTATAATTTCTGCTCAGATTGGTGGCTGAGCCGTGGTCAGGGCTGATCAGAGGAGACCTGGCTGCAGGAAACAGTGGATTTACGTCCCTTAACTGTTGCTCTATTAACAATAAGCATTTGCTGGATGACTTATTGCATATTTGAGGGTTGGGTGGTAGCCATGGGAAGAATTTTGTCCAAAAGAGGAGAAAAAGACGATTGCTCAGTGATGGGCTGAGGAACAGCACTTGAATGTCCTTGCAGCCTTCCAAGAAGCAGTGGTATTCGCAACCAACACTGTTTGCAGAGCAGTGAATGTGTGCCAGCAGTGTGCAGGTGCTTCTCTTTGGTAAGTGTCACATTATACCACTGGAATCTCAAGCACCGATTCTTGGGACTCTTCCGGGCTAAATTCAGCTTCCAATTGCATCTGTACAAACACCTCTAAAAATTTATGCCTGTTCTGTCACAAAACACCAGTTCTTCCTAACCATGCTCTTCCAAGGAAGCTGCTTGTAGCAGGATTTTTCCTGTTTCCATGCAAGCTGCAGGCATCATCAAACACATCTGAGGGTTCAGTCACTCCTTGGTAAAGTAGATGCTCTGTGGTGGGGACCAGCATGGTCACAGACATATTTTAGCCTGCCTTTCAGCACCGTGAAATTCATTAAACTATTGAACAAGGCAGTTTCACACCTCTAATGTATAATGAGATAATTTGTAGAGAGATCTAAAAAGCCTCAAAGTATAAAACCAGTCATTATTGGATTAACTAACCTATGATCATTTTGAATGAGTGTTTCCATAAAGGATGTGTGAAGTGAGCTTAGGGTTCAGTCTGTTCTCCACGCTGGGAAATAGAAAAGAAGAAGTTAAAGATGGAAAATGCTACTTCAGTATTCATGGAGACGATGAGGGATGAGCCCAGAGCACCCCTTTGCCCTCAACAGACATCTCCATCCCGAATCCTAAGGAAGACATTTCTTTAGCAGCTTGGCAGGAGGAGGCACACCCCCAGCTGCTGACGACTGCACCTGCACAGCCAGGTGTGCTGGGGCCACGTGTTCCACTTCCAAAATGAGAATTTCCCCTTCCACCCAGGAGATGGCACTCAGGCACTCACACAAAAAGCATCACTTCAGCCTTACCCAAAACCTGTTTTCCCTGAAGTTGTGTACTGGGGAGAAAACCTGAAAACTTTGCATTCACTGGGTTGTGCTCCCTGTGATGGGACCAACTGAGTGTCCTAAGAGGAAACAAATTTCTGACTCCCTGTGGATGCTACCACTTGTACTTGAAGTCCTCCTCATGGCTCCAATGAGTTTCCCACCAGAGAAATGGTGGATCACAGCAGCCTCCATCCAGGAATGTTCCTCTGTTTTGGACACAGGGTAGCACCAAATGATTTGAAAAAAATATGCCTCAGGTCAACCATAGCGATAATGAGGCAACGAGGTCCTGGAAAGCATCTCCTAATCTCCACCAGCCACATTCTGACTCATGCCCAACTTGTTTCTCTCTGTTGCTTTGGGGTTTTCCTCTTGGACTTTGTTACTAGTGTAAAACCTGGTGCATCCTTTTTGAATCCTGTTGAGTTCATGGCTGGTGTCATCTGGTGCTGTCATCTGCGAGCCCAGGTTGTGCAGAAAAACGAATGGTGTTGAGGTGATGCCAGTCTTAGCTAGAGCTTCTCACCTCTTTTTGACCCCAGTGCTCTTGGATGTTAACCCCGTGTCACTCATGTGAAGAGAATCCATCCACAGAAGCATCAGGAAAACAGAGGAGCTGATTTTCTGTCACCTGGATATATTTGCATGCAGTCTGAATGTCCCCTGGTAAAATGCAGAATTGACTCCCTGGGGCAGTGCGAGAACCCTTTTGTGCATTTGAGCTGCCATGGGACCATCACCACTTCCATTAGCAGGGACTTGGGAGGGGCAAAAAAAGCATTAACAGCAATCACTGCCATGACAGACAGACCCATATTGGGAAGGGGCAGTGAGGGCTGAAGAAACAAATGTTTGGAAGAAAATAAATGTAATCCTGGGAAGAGGAATGTCAGGAGATGGGGATACAACAGGCTGGATACTGGGCAGGGACTGAAACGTGTGAGTGCAGGTTTCCAAAGCCACGTCTCTAAGCCTGGTCTTCAAAAGTGGGAAGTGCCTAAACAAGCATTGCTGCCAGAAAACCCAGGAAGGACATTTATCTTCAATATCAGCAGCTTCCTTCCTTCTCCCTTAGCACACAGTTAAGGACCACTTTAGCAAACCCAGCATCCATCTGCCTGATTGATTATCCTCATTAGTGCTCCTGACGGGGTGTAGCACGACAGTATATTCTGATTCAGACATTTGTTTCCACCGTGGTTGCCCATTTTGATGAGCATTTAGCAACGTGCTTTTTCCTGGTGGTTTTACCTTGTGTGTGTGCTCTGAGCTCTCATCTAGACACAGCCCCAGCCAGCGTAACAAAACGATACAGGGGAGCAGTGTGGAAATCAGCCTGAGGAGCCTGCCTGCAGCACGGGGATGCAGGATAATGATGCTTTCTCGTAAGAGAAAACTATTAGTAAGACCATGGGATTAATTCCAAGTGGTGCAAAAGTACATCTTCCTGTTGAGAACATCTCTAGTCTCATGGTGTCGTTTCCCAAAGAACTCAAACTGTCTCCTCAGGGGTCTCTGATGCAAGCGAGTATTTTCCCCTGTATTTTAGGTTAAAGGTAGTTTCATTGTTTCTGCCCTCCAAAATTGGCACTAGTCCACTATCCTTAGCTCCAGTGGCACTCTATGTCACACTAAGGACCCATGGGCTGTGGTCAGCAGTGCCCCAGGCCAGAGCAGCTTTGCAGAAATACT
This sequence comes from Empidonax traillii, assembly GCF_003031625.1. Taxonomy (NCBI): domain Eukaryota; kingdom Metazoa; phylum Chordata; class Aves; order Passeriformes; family Tyrannidae; genus Empidonax; species Empidonax traillii. The sequence goes on from NW_020956075.1 coordinate 130,547, forward strand.
GGACCCCTCTACTTCCCTGTAGCCTCTGGTTGGAGCTTGGCCTTGGCAGATGTCATTTCGCTAAATCCCCCAGTGCTTCTCTTCCCATGGGGAAACACAGCCATGCACATGACTTTCCCAAGGTTCTACAGCAAGTGAATTGGTAAAATTTGCCTTAGGTAAGTGATGATGGGGTGAAACACCTGTGGAGTGTAAGGAAGCAGGAGAGGCGATTCCCTTGGGGCAGCAACCAGCATACTGCTGCGTCTGCAAAGTCCCTGCCACCAGCAGGTCAAGGGATGCTTGACAATACTGTAAAGTAAGTTATTTGCTGTCTTTAATATTGATATTTTAGCTCATGCTTATCCCTCAGTACTGCAAGGATTAAAAGGAATGCCTTTCAGGAGTCAGGGAGAGGTTTCTCTACACCACCTACTCCAGGACAATTCTGGCACCCGTTTAGAAGACCCAGAGTCAGGTCGCTAAAACCACAGTAAAAAGGCTGTCAGCCCTTCCCGGGTCTGGGTTCGGCGGCTCTCCATTGCCATCTTCAGGCTGAGAGCAGCCTTGCTCCTTCCAGAAATCCTAGAAATCTCCCAAATTGACATGGCAAACTCAATTCCGGCTTGCCGAGCATTAGCTGAAATTGATGGCCAAACCCTGCAACAAGGTGTTAAATACAAACGAGGGGAAGGAGTTCTGCAAGGCTGGTACTCAGCCACCCTGGGTAACATGGATGTTTTCCACCCCCTGAGTGCACAAGGATTTAGAGAGTAAATTACCACAAGCAATGCTGCTTATACTTCCTGCTGAGAGACAAAATTTACCATCAGGTTTTCTTTAAAGTACATAAATTGAAACTGCCTAGATGGATTTAGCTCTGTAGCCCACGCCGTTCCCCCAAAAAAGTTTTTCAGAACGATGATAAAAGCTGAGGTTCTTGGGAGATTTTAATGATAATTTGCACTTAAAGAGGTCTTTGCCATACGTTTCACATCTGACAGACATGGTTTGGAAGAGAGGAGGTTTCCAGGCTTGCAGGGTCTTGGATGAGCAATATTACAGGCAGCTTAGAGGGCCTGTAATCACAGAAGAGAGACTGTAATCACAGAACAACATAGGTAACACATACTAAAAGAAACCAGAAAACCATGGAATAATGTAGGTGTCCTGGTCCCACAGAGCCAGCTTAGATGAGGCTGCTCAGACCCAGTCCTATCACCCAGTGAACATCTTCATGCCATTCCCCTCCCTCTTCTGCACCCAGACAGTGTTTGACCACCCTCACGGTGAACATTATTCTCCCACTAATTAGATCTGATTGGATAATCGCTTTCAAGGAGCCCAGAGACCTGTAGAATCATAGAATGGTTTGAGTGGGAACGGGCCTTTGGGGGTCATCTAGTCCAGCCCTCCCGCAATGAGCAACGACAAACCCTGCTACGTGGAAGAACATTCCAGCAGTGAAGCCCTTACCGTTTTATCTCAGGTCTCACAGTATTTTGTACCAGGTCTTACTGAATATAATTTTTCCCACTGCCTCAGACCCTGGAATCCCAAATCTCAGGGCCAAAACGGGTAACTCTGGTACTTACCATGGCCACCTTAGCACCACTCACAGCATCGCGGTCTCCAGCGCATATCCTTCCCAGACAGCATCCACGGACAAGGGATTGGAGTGGACCAGTCCAGCTTCTTCAAGAAAACACTGTAGCTGTCCGCGTACTCAGACACCCAGCGGCCTCTGCGGAAAACACGGACAGGGGGAGAAGGAGAGGAGCTCCATCCTCTGCTTTGTGCACCAGGACAAGGAACCTGCCTCCCCTTCAGCAGCGTTTGACCTCCCAGCCGGGAGATTGTGTGGAACAAACGAAACCACATCCAGCTGGCGTGGGGGAGAGGGGGAACAGCCTGTCCCCATCAGGGATGGTGCAGGTGCTGCGACACACGTGGCTGTCACGGGGACCGATCTCCCACCTGGGTCAACCATTACACAGGCTCAGTTTCCAGCCCACATAAAACCCCAGGATCACAGATCAAAATCTTCAGTGCAGAGCTGAAATATATGTGTGCTGGGGGAAGGTGGGGGCCATGAGGCAGCAGGGAGGAATCACCTTTCAGTGAGAAATGAGGACTGAGGAGCCGTTTGTGCCTGTTTGGTTCATAGTGTGCAGGTGAGTCATGTTGCAAAGAAGCTCCTGCCCTGTTTGGTTTGAGAGAGCCCTTTCCCAGGGGAAGCCTGGGCATGGAAATGATGAGACATGCCTCCTGCCCCAGCTCCACAGAGATCTCAGCACCTTCTTTCCACAGGGATGAGGCTGTCCCAGCAGTTGTCTCCCCACCCTTATCGACCCCACTGCAAGCCTTTTCAGGAAAAGGGTAAGCAGGTTTTGAGAATGGATTTGTCCCTGAGAGGATTCCTTTGGCCTGATTTCATGACTTGAACAGGGAGAAATACACTTGAGAAACACCATCCAATCCCAAACAGTTCCAAAACCTCCCTGTCCTACTCTTACCCTGTCTCCAGCTCCCACCATCCACCCTCTCCTCCCCAGCCCATTTCTCCCTTACTGGTTGAAGCGTCCATCTGCAGGGAAAATGGGAGAAGGCCTCGTCTGCTCTGTGTACAATCCACCATGGACTCCTGTCCGGCGTGGGAAATCCAGCTGGTAGGTACTTCTCCAGTCAGGTATAGAGCAGTCTAGTGAAAGAGAGTCCAAAGAATTTAAAGACTTTTTTTGGGTCTCTGTCTCTTGTATCCCACAGTCTGAGTGTTCCTCCTTCTGAGCTCCATTGGCTGTGTGTGCTTCCAGTGCTCCTGCTGGAGCTACCACAATGAAGGGATTAGCCAAGGGAAAATGTAAAATTGCTTCCCTGGCATAGATAAGGTCTTTTAGATGAGATTATCAAGCCCTTATTTTCCATAGCCTTTGATGTGAGAGGGAAGCCACACAAGGCAGACCTGGAAACGATATCTTGTGGTCTTCCCATCTGGACATTGACTTGTCACCTGGTATATATTTTGCCCACCTGCCTAGATTTTCTTTTCCATCATGCCTTCAAGCAGGAACTAAACAAGGGAAGATATCCATGGCCCACTTAACCCCTAAGTGAGGACCATCACATCTGTTGTGCTATCTTCCCCAAAAATCCCTGTGGGAGTGGTTTGATGGCGTGCCATCTCCCATCCAACCCTTCCAGAGATGTCTCATCTGTATGTTAACAGCCTGATGTGTGTCCTCATTGAGCAGATCTGCCTGTGGATAAACCTCTCACAAGGTCTCACTCACAACAAAGCAGGGAGGGCACACAAAGCAGAATCACCCATTGCAGACCTTTCAGATTTTCTGTGTATTTTTAAAACGACACATTTCTATAATGAGTCATTAGTAGAGTAATTTTGCTGTTCTCACTGAGGCTGAGGTTACAGGTACCTCACATGTGCACAACCATGTCAGGCTGTTAATGCAACCTGGGTGGTTGCAGCAGCAGTTCCTGTGTTGTGACATCATTTCCAGGGAGACCACATCGAGCAGGGCTGTGCTCCATGGGGTGGCCCATATGGAACTTGGGATGAAAGAAAAATCATTTACAACACTCCAGCCTCTTCTAAAAGATAACTGTTTTTCCCTGCCTTGCTTCTCCCCACTGATGGGCAGGTGGTTACGGGGGCTCTGTGGACCCTTCCTGTGCCAATCACCTTCCCTTCACCTTCCTCAGTCTCCTTTCACATTAAATTAAAAAAAAAAATAACCAGGATGAAGGCCACAAGTCATTCACATGGGGCAGCTGCCATCCACTGACCTTCCATCAAAACAGATGAGCCCAGGATCTTGTTTTTGTATTGCTCAGCGTTGTCCAGCCTTTCCCGGTACAAACCCTGGGTGAATTGCACGTAGCTGACCAAGCCTGGGGACACTTTCTCCCTGTGCAGCATCGTCCCTAAGACATTGGAGGAGAAAAAGGTGCATTAGTCAGGAATCACCATCAATTACTCACCCAAATCCTTGGGTGTGAGCAAGTAAACAACCAGGGCAAGTTGGAGTCTCAGCTGGCATAAATCAGGGGAGGCCCAGTCAGCTCAGCAGAGCTTTGCTGAGGTGCATCAATTTTGCACTGATCTGGCTCATGGCACAAGTAGGGGAAGGATTTATGTTGATGCAAAGCAAGTGGAAGGAGCCATGCTGCCTCCACGTTGCCCTGGAGTGCAGGAGGTCTGTGTGTGAAAGGGAAAGGTTTTGTGGGAAATCCTGCACTGCTGGGATACACAGGGGCAGAGCAGGAAGGGAAAAGCCCTCAGGAGTTTTGTTGTTAGCACAAGACAGCTTCAGATGGGCTTGGCAAGGAGATGCTCAAAGCCCTCAGATGTTAAGTGGAGCCTAAATGGATTGACCAAATGGACAACTGATTGTCCATGTGGAGATATATCCATATGAGCTGCCTGTCCAGAATCTCCTTCTAGTGAGTGGAGAGACAGAAGGCCTGTTGGGGCTTAGTTCAACTCATTTCCAGGGTGGCATTTAAGTTACAGGAGGAGTCTGTGTCTTTGCTCTCCACTGATCGTGAAAGGATCCGGACACAGACATCCCACTCTGGGAGAGATCAGCTCAGGGAACAGAGAGGACATCCATGGCCACATCTCCTGTTTGCTTCTGGAGCATTGTTGAGCAATTCTGCCCTCTTCCCTCTCAAGCAGAAGCTCAGAGGAAGATCTCCACTGCTTCAGAGTGATGTTTGGTGACCTATCATTTTGCTTTCCTGTCTTCCCATCAGCGTTTTAATCCTTGCAAGCAAGTTGTTAAATGGTGTGGCTGAGGGCTGGCTACCAGCCCCTTTGCTGCATTTGCTGTCAGGCAGACACCCCTAACAGAAGGTGTTTGAGCCACCCAAATCCCCCATGCTCAGCCACAAAGCCCTTTTGCCTCCCTGCATTTCTGTTCATGACCTGCAAGGTGGGGGTAACTGCATCTCCCTCTATCCCAACAGAGCTGTGAAGATAAAACCCTTAAGAGACTCTGCCTTGCTAGCAGGGACTCTTCATGCACTAAGATGCTTCCAAGACCCCATTCGGTGCATCTGTGCTTTGAGCTGGCCTGGGAGCTGCGTTTGTGGTGACAGGGTGCTGTGCCCACGCTGCTAATCCTCACCAGGCTCAGCCCAGCACCGACACACCCTCGGGATGCTGCCATCCATGTGCATGCAGCCAGCATGGACCATGGGCTGGGGGGACTGGCAGAGATGGATGGATGAGGTCAGTCAGCTGTTTGAGAGTGGCTGGCACCAGCACTGGGGGTTACCTTCTGTTTCGGCTGTCTGAGCAGGAGGTGGGAGGTCCTGGCAACAAAGCAGCCCTTCCTGCGGCTCAGCGAGGATCTCCAGTTTCCCTGACCGGCCCGGTGTCGGCTGGATGGGAGGCTGGGACTTGGGTAGGTAGCACCTTGGTACGTAGCCGTCTGAACTAGGATGGTATGAAGTTATCTGCAGGAAGAAAAGCCCCCTGTGAATGGAGAGGCAGCGAGCGGGAAGGGCAGCTGCTCAAGCATCATCCAACACCACTCGCTACCTGTGCACAGCAAAGCCTGGGCTTTGGTGGGGTCAGTATCTCTGAGAATGCAGCCCCAGGGCACAACTGTCATTGAAAGTGCAGGCACAGCTTCCTCTGTCTGCCTATCTTACAGCCTGGGACTCTGCTGGAGGGAGGGAGGGAGCCACAGCACAAGCAGTGGTTTGACGATGGGAGAGGGTTCTTGCCAGGGAAAGGCTAAAGGGGCTGCTGGTGTGGCTGATCTGGAGGGGCTGCTGCCTCCAGCCTCTCCAGCTGCAACTGGATCTTCAGGTGCTGCTTTCTAGGGACTCAGAAAGGGACTCTCCTGCTATGAGCTCTGGGGTCAGCAAGAACCATCTTCACAGGTGGTTGTTTGGTCTCTGTGGGTTTTGTTCTGTTTTGAGTCTCCAAGGTCCTCAGGGCTCTCCCAAAGGTGATTTCTCCTTCACCATGCTGACAGTAGGGCAGGTGGAAGCTGCAGAGCTACAGGAATGACCTATATCTGGGGACTTCCCCTACTGAGGATGGCCAGAGCTCCTCACGGGGCATCTACAAAGGGTCAGGAGCCTCCAGGAACACACGGTGGGCACGGTTCAGCAGTGAGTGCTTTCTTCCTTAACCCAAGGAGTTCCCCACCTTTCCCCGGGGAGGAGGACACTGCCCAAAATTTCACATCACACTTGTTTCATCTGCTTAAAAAAAAGAATGAATCCTATCAGGGCCAAGAGGGAAACCTGGGCCTCCCAAGTACCTCATCATCGTGCTCCCCAGTGGGAGAGCTTTCCTCAGCAGGGCTTGGGAACTAATAAAGAGCCAAAGGGAGCTGTGCAACCCAAGAGAATCAGACATAGCCCCCTCCCTTCTTATCTCCCAAACTACATCACAACCTCCACAGCAAGCGTGCAGCCCTCCGAAAATAAAATTAATAAAACTTTTTAAATTAAATTAAAGAAATAAAGGAAAAGAAATAAAATAAAAAAAAAAAAAAAAGAAAAAGAAAAAAAAGAAACTGAGATGCACGGCTTGGAAACTGTGCTCCAGCAGGCAGGGGTTAAACCCTGCCCTCCCAGCCGGGATCTGGGCTCCTGGAAGTGGAGCAGCCACCTAAGGCTGGGGCTGCCCGGGAAGCCCTCGCCAGCCCGGAGAACAGCGGGAGCCCCGAGCAGGACCGCTAATGAAGGCTGCTGGCAGCGGGAGCGCTCCCCGGGGCAGGAGGAGGGGAGAGGAGAGGAGAGGGGAAGAGAGGAGAGGGCTCCCCAGGCTGCTGCCCAGGCGAGGATGGCAGCGGTGGCCGCAGACAGCCCCTCTGCCCCGGCGGGCACCTTCACACAATGATTTCTCTGTTGCTGTCCCCCCCTTTTCCTCCTCAGCCTCAACTTTTTTTTCTTTTTTTTCCTCTCTCGTATGAGCCCAAAGCACTTCAGCAACCGAACATGCCCCCCACCACTTCTCCGCCGTGGCCCAGTGCAAACCGCAGCTGTCCCCACCGGGCTGCCACAAGCAATTAAGCCAGGGCAGGCGGAGCGAGGCAAATCAGATTAAATAGCTCAGGGGGTCGCTCGCACTGCGAGGAGATTAGAGAAAAAACAACTCCAGCTTCCCCGCAGAAGTCTTCTCAGGCCCGTGTCAGGGCAAGGAGCCATCTCCATCCCAAACGCAGTCCCCCTCCTCAAGGCGGTACCGGGATGGGTCTAATCCTGACGCACTCCATCAGCCCCACGGGGAGCAATAGGAGTCCAAGGCTTAGGCACCGGTTCAGCAGGCAGTCGTTAGTGCCCTGCCTTAATGAGCGTAATTAGCATCACTCCCCACGAACAGCTTTACCGGAGGGTGCAAGGGGGATTTCCCGCAGAAGGGATGGGGGGCACAAGCCAAGGGCGTTTGGGCGTGGTGGGACCTGCTGGTGGGTCACAGCGGTGGGGACTAAAGCAGACCCTGCCAGTGCAGGCAGCACCCGTGCCTGCTGCCCCCCCGGCACCATCCCAGTCCCCAGCTGTCCTGTAACCACAAGAGGGGAGCTGACAGCTAAGGAGGAAAGCAAGGAGAAGACCACAGTACCTGTACGTCCTCCTGGTTGGGTGGCTCGTAGGTGTTGTGCCAGCAATAGTCTTTCTGGTACATACTCTTGTACCTGTCCAGTGCTGCAGGCAGCTAAAAATGAGAGAAGGCAAACACAAGGAAACACTAAGTCTCAGAGGAAGCCTTCAAAAGCAGTGGTACAAACCCAAAATGCTCTCTCATAGGTCAGGAGAGGATGAGCTGCTCTTCTAGGCACAGTCTCTGACCTGTGGGCCACCTGAGGCAACAGAGGCTACTCCTTGCTCAGTTCAGCCCCAGGCAGGGTGGCCAGGAAGGTCCTATGCTCTTTTTGCAACAGTTTCTGGGGCTTTTCTTACCCCATGCAACAAACAGCTTCCTTCTACTTCTCTCAAGCTTCCTCTGGCTGCCTGGATGGCCCCAGGCAGAGCATTAATATAGAGCTGCTGAAATACTTTGATCAGCTGCTGAGGTCCAGTGTCTCTCAAGTTAAATCAGCGCATGCTTCCATCGTCCATCTCAGTAAGACTTCCTACGTGCTTATCCCATATTTAAAGTGCTGGCTAATGTCAATACTCATTCTGCAAAGCGAGTGGAGAAGCTATGGAGGAAAAATATACTCTGCCAGGGTATATGAGGCCAGTGACACCTGCCCTAGCCCTGAAAATCCTCGCAGAGCAAACTTCTGGACACTGGGAGAGGGTTTTAGGGAGAAAGCACTAGCTGTGTCTTCTCCCTCAGCATGCACCATAAGCACTTCTGGAGCCAGGAAAGCTCCAGCTTTCCTTGGTGAGATGAACCTTCAGGCTGGTCCAAGAGCTGTTTTCATACTTAAGCATTAGATGTGATAACTTGTCAGTGCATGGCAAGGGCTGGGGGAGATGATCTCTAATTGGAGGTGTTACTGTGATCCCTGCTGCCACACAGACACATCCACCACACAGGCGTGGCTCGGCCAGCCAAGGCAGAGTCTGCATTCCCATGTCCCTGTGATTAAAAGGAATCCCTAATAATAATAATCCCCTACTAATAACTCCACTGGCACACAGCACCTTCAGGAGGGCTCCTTATGCCTTGCCTTAGCAGTCATCCACTTTTATATTCTATCTTCTATTATTCTACATTTTACATTCTCAGTACTTTTTTTCCTAACATTTCACTCTTTTCCCCCTTTGGGCTTCCCAGACCGGTGTCTGCCTTTGGCCAGGACCCAGGGTCCCACTGTCACCAGTTCCTGTTATCTTCCCAGATCATCAGACCCAGCAAACCCATTACTCAAACACCACTGAGGATGAGTGTCCTGTGCATCCTTCACCTTCCATCGCCTTGCATTCTTCGTTAGGTCCATGGTGAACCAGGAACCTGCACCAGAAAAGTCACTCAGTTAAAAACCAGCAAACCAGATCCACTCCTCCATCCCAGCTCGAGGGATAGGGGACCTATCCCGGTCTGAAGCCGGCTACCAGCAGGAGGAAGGGGGTTCAGCTGGGGCCGTAAGACCCCTGTGCACCTCAAACTGGCAAGAGTATGACTGACTTCATTCAAGCTCAGCAAAGCAAAATTTACCCAGCCAGGACTTACAGAGACGGACACCTCAGGGGACGCAGCCTGCTGGAAGCCAGAAGGGATGAGATGGAGGCATCCCACCACCAGCAGTCCCAGAGCCACCCAGAGGGTGAACAGGTGTGACCTCCTGGGACAGGGTATGTCTGGGATGGGATCCACCAATGGCCTGTGTGGCCACGGTGTTTCCAGGGTGGAGGGAAAACTCTGTCCCATTGTGACACAACTGTAACTCAGAACCCTGGAGGCCTTGGGGGGGGGCTGCTGTTCTCTTCCTCTGGTGAGCTGCAACAGGAGACAACTGGGGATGCTTTGACTGAGTGCTCCATCCCACAAAGAGTCAGGAACACCAGACCAGGTCCACCAAGCAGTATTTACTCTTTCAAAAGTGACAGGCCTTGACCAGGCTTGGATGCATTTCATCACAGGGCTAACCTTGCCTAATTTTATATGTCCACAAGGACAACATCTCCGTCTGAGCTGAGCCCTCCTGACTTCCTGGCTTGTTTAGCCCAGTTCATGTGACCAGTGCAGGTACAGAGTTGGATCTGAAATAACCTGCTTTCTCAGAAAGCCTGTGTTTGGAGAGCTGAATCTCCCCCAGGACTCCAGTTTCTGTAGCTACACATGAGCCTGGCTATCGGTTCAGAAGTGAGATTGTCTGCCACTACAGCACTGCAAACAGTAGTAAATGCTGCTGATGAGCCAGGAAGATGAAATCTCAGCTGCAGGATCCTCCACAGAGGAGAGCCAGTCATGGACCTGTGTTCACAGGCACCGCTGGAATGAGCTGAATTCCAAGAGTTATTTCTCTTTGCAAACTGTCAGGCACCAGCGTGCAACTGGAGCCCAAGGATGTTAACACTCTGGCAAGGGTCGTGTGCTGCAAACAGCTCAGCACTAGCATTAAAAAGGAAGAGAAGTCCTTTGTCCCCACTGCATTTTAGGTAAATTCATATTACAATAAATGATACAACAAGGAAAGAAGTTATTTCCAGAAATGTGAAACTCTCATGTTCTCCTGTGCTTATATTAAAGGGATTACACTCCATTTCCTTCTTAATACAGCTAATGCTCTATGGGAAGCCCTCAGGCCAGGGATTAAAGCACTTATTCAATTAATTAGGAACAAACTTCTGCCTTAAAGTCAAACACACAAATATCAGTAAGCACTCAGAGTGTCTTCCTTCCAGGGCAGAGAAAATGGATCCTATTTCTGGTGTAAATGACACCAAGTCTGCACTCTGTAATTAACAGGAATAATAAACCTTAAGAAGAATCACACTTAAAATATGATAATTCTGTAACGCAACATAGTAAAGGAGGGACAGTCCCATCATCTTGAACTCAGCACTGGAACCCCCATCAGTTACAGTGGGAGCAGAATAAGGTCCTACAAGGCTAAAACAAATGAGATAAAATTTTAGGATGTAACACTGGTAACTAGCTCCACGCTTCAGGCACAGCAGTGTTTGGATGTATTTGAAGTTAGGGGTGAAATCCTGGCCCTGTTAAACACAAGAAAAGAAAATGCTTATTCAGTAGGATCCGAATTTCACCTAAGGTGTCTGATTCATTACTGAGATAGAAGACAATTTCCAAAACCTGGCTCCAAATCCTAATCTTCCTTGATGATAGCTTGATCCTTCCGTCTTCTCGCAGGCACAGCTCACATGAAATTAAAAGGCATTTTGCCAGAACAGTTTATGCAGGAACAGCCCACTATTACTGTTCAGTTTCCCATTTCTTCTTCCCAAATATCAAAAGATGGGGTTGATAACTGCCAACATAATTCCAATTAGAAGTGGATAGGAACCAAATTCCCAGCTCTCACCTTCCTCTGCCTCCGAGAGAGCTTATCAGCCTCCCCGTTGCTAATGCAGATATGGAGGAAAAGTTAACCAGCCACATGCCTTTTTAAAAAATGTTTTTATATATATAAATGGACCTTTTAAAATTTCCCTTACAGCAGCTGGTGGGCTGCAGTGCCATTATCTCTCCTGTGACACCAATTCACTGCAGTGGTCCCAGTTTTCTCTTGAATCCCCTGATACACAGAAACACAGCTGCAGGATGCTCCTGCATGTCAGATCCCTCCCCTGGCATCCCCACAGCACTCAGCATGGGCTGTTCATGGCAGACATCCAGCTGGAGTGACTGGAAATACTGTGTTGGCTTCACATAAGCTGGAACTGCCCCTTCCCTGCCCCATTAACCTCTGCATGACCACTCAAACTCTGCTGGGCTACGCAAAGCAGCACGGGGCACTTCAGTGTCACCTTGAATCTCAGCCATGGGGTTGTTTTGTCAGAATTTTTTTGACCAGCCAGATTTTTTCCTGTGTCTTTTCCTCCCCACCTTCCCCCACTGTATGTTTTGCTAAAGCTTCCCTGCCCTAGGAGCATTTCACTGAGGAGAGCTCACTGTACCCTGCATGGCTGCTCCCCATGTAGCTGTCTGCACATCTCTGAAACAGAAGATACAGTGCTGAAGACCAACACTGGGTTATAAACACCTGCAGGAGAAAATTGCTCTTAAATGATTGATTTATTTTCACAATACTGCAGGAAGGCAATGGCTGAGATTCCCAGGGTCAAAGCCTAAACTACTCACCTGAATGGAAGTGCCCCTGTTTCTCAAGGCAACAATAACCCCAAATATCCAGGGAGGTTTTCAGAGGGTCCTGGTGCTTTTGACCCTTCCACATCATGCATAGAAGCAAATTACAACAAGACAGACAGGACCAGATTGTCAAAGGCAGACAACGATGAGTTTTAGTAGCACCTTGGGATAATTTGACACTGGACCCAAAGATCTGATACCTGAGCTGAGGACCTTTACAATCAGATTGAAGGAGTTTAAGTTATAGTCAAGGATCTTAAAATGATGAGATTTCTGTACCCGACCTCTGCAGCTCCTTCCTGACATCCTGCTGGTGCTTAGAAGTACCTATGTACCTCTGGAAATTCCATCTCATAGCCTCAGTAAGACTGCAGCAGCACATAGGACATGACACAGAGACAAATTTCACCTCAACTTGTTCCTAACTTACCATATCTGCTGTCTTTTCCCACCTGTGGAATGTAAAGGTGCTGTCTAAGCCTGTACAGCTCTTGCGCAAGGCGCTGCACTGGGCACTGGCAGGGTTCAGGGGAACCACCTCATCTATTAACAACTCAGTGCACAAAAAACATGGCCAAGGAGGACGTACCTCCCTGTCAACCCAGCCCTTGAAAAGTGCTCTTTGGGCTAGGAGCAAGATTCATTGCCCCCATGAGGATGTTGAAAGAGGGAAGTGATGGGTAAGCAGGACCCCCAGCGCGTGGAGAAGGCAGGGTGTAATCTGTGCATCTCCATTCAGGTTATCACCACGAGGAGACAAAGCACAGAGTGGAGATGCTTCTTCAAGGGACGGGTGTTGACAGCCCCTTCTGTCAGCATGAGGTCAGTCACCCATTTGGGTCTAAAAACATGAACTTTGGTGGCAGTGCAGCAGTCCAGCATGGGCACATTTCCTATGGAGTTATTTCATCCTTCTTTCCCGTTTTCTTGATAAATTGGTAGGGGCACTTAGGGCGCCTTGTGAGCAGAAACAAGCAGCATCCTTCACCCTAAATCTGAGGCCCCTGTAGGTCTCTTCCAGCCACCTAAATCACCTACAGGACTGAGCCCTCAAAGTCAAACTGCTTGTTGCACAGACACTCTTCTGTGCAGAAGACAAGGGCACCTGGTGAACTCAGTGGTGGTGCCAAATCTTTTGGCAATTCTGCTGTAACCTGCCAAAACAATCAGCTGTTTGTTCGTGATTCTCCCCCAAAAAGCATCCATCAGCAGAGGATGGCTGAAATCTCATCACTGTCTGTACAATGTGTCCTGTGATATAAATCATTGCATATTTATGCACCTGTGTAAGGCAAATGCATATTTGCATTGTCGGAGAACCTAAATCTGCTCCCCAGTGCCCGTTGTTTAAACAGCCCTTTAACCACATCACTTTTCTCCTCGTTAGGTTAAGTCGCTGGAGGTGAAAAAGTCCTTCCCAAAATGGTTTTCACTCACTCACTCAGTCCAAAGTAAACATGCCTCTGGGACCATTATGTGTATCAGGTATCCAAGGCTTTGTTAAAAGCTTGCCTGTTAGGTAAATTCTGCTTCTCCTTTTCCTTGGAAGGAGAAGGTTAAAAATCAGAGATAGGCTCACACAAGTAATGCAGAACAGCTTTACAGACAAATAGGAATAACAGCTGAAATTCACAGCAGAGTACACAAGTGACCCAAATCTCGGGAAGGCTCTTGATCTGGTGTAACTCTGGTTGCAATATGACACTGGTTTGACTTGTGCCTGTCACTTGTAACCTCATTCACACACCTCATGGTGGCCAAGAGCCAGACATTTTCACCAGCAGTCAGCAGAGCCACCGTATGGAGCTGAGGGCCCAGGATAACAAGCATGAGCCTTTGCTAATAACGCATAAAGAGGAAATGTGCATCTATGGCACATCACAGAAAATCCTCGAGCCATGTGCCCACATGTCACGGGTATCAGCCAGCTGGGCTTTCCCTGAGTCTCACCTCACGGTACAACCACAACTACTTCTCAAAGGCAAGTTTGGCAGGACAATGACCGCTCTGAATCAGCTCATCCAGGCCTCATCCACAACTGCTCCAAGGTTTGGGCTGCACATGCAGCTGGGAGATTCTCTCACTGCAGCCATTAGCTGTTCAGCTGATCTGAACTTGTCGGGGAGAATAAAGCAACCACCTGCTCCCAGTGACAGGAAAAGTAAAGTGAGATCAAACGCAAGCAGAGGGAGAGAATTTAAGCCATGCAAGAGGTGGTTGCATGTCATTTCAGAAGTCACCTTTTGTCTTTGATCTGTGCTTAGGAAGCGGGCACCTCCTGGATCAGATGGTCGTTAGAGAAGTGTGCCACCAGAGTCATCCCACCTTGAAGTCTCAAGTGTTTGCTTTCCCCAGGGATCCTCCTCCTACTTCCACCGCAATGTAAATCATCTGCCCTGAGATTTCCTTTAGAGAAGCCAATTAATACAGGTTAGGGAGCGGGAACCATGTCCTCATTCACTGTGATGAAGCTGAGCCTGAGCTTTTATAACTGTATTATACACGCACAGGTAGGTCCTCTAGAGATCAGGGAGCTATTGTAAAAGCTGCAGTGCACACACAAAAAGCCCTGGCCCTGAAGAGCTTTCAGTTTAAACACACGACACAAATAAAGGACTTTGACTTGAAGGATTTTAAAGACGAAGCGCTCCGAGACAAAGCAAGCTACAGATCACACAGAAAATCCGTGGCAAAACTGGATAAATCCCACTTTGCTGAATCCCCACTTCTGCCCTTAACAGCTCCTTGGAGCACTGCCTGGGTTTTGCTAACAAAGTGTTTGTTTTAGCAGGACGCTTTGGGGGAATAAAACACGGTGCCATTTTAATGTGGCAAGTGCATGCAGCTGCTTTCTAAAGGCTGAGACTTACAGCAGGCGTGAAAGCAGATATTCACCAACCCTGGGCATGCAATAAAATAAACCCCTTGCATTTAGTTTGTTGATGCCTTCAGTGAGTGTTAACAAGAGGAAAAACCACAGGGGAGAGAGAGCCTGGTCTCAGGTTACCCCACAAATTGGTTAAAGGCTGCAGAGAGGATTACAGTCCCCAGAGCCATCCTAAGTATGGACGTGTCATTACGGCAAAATCAAAGGTAACCGTGGGGCTTTGGCAGGTAACTGTCAACAGCCACGGGAAAGAGCCGGCCTGGGAAGGAGCTCCGCGTCAGGATGAAATTCAGTCACCTTTATTTTCATTTCAGGTGAGGGGTCAAGCAGAAAAGCTATCCCCAGCGGCCTTTATTTACAGTTTTCAAGGGAGCGGCTGATGAAGCGTTTAGAGGAAGAAGGATGAACCTGCTCGCCCCTCGCTCACGGAGACCAGCCTGATGACAGACAGAGGATACTGTAATGGCACAGGAGCCGGGAAGAAGCCTTTTATGAATGAAACAGCAGTGGTCCTAATGAAATGGTTAACAAAACTCCCAGTGGCTTGAACCGGGCCAGGACTTCACCTGTAATATTTGCGGGGAGAAACCAAGGAAAAATATCTTCCCACCAGGACACTTGCTTTGTGCAGCACAGGAACTCGCTCCCAGCAGTGACAGCAACAGAGAGCCCCACAAGCAGATTTCAAGGCACTTCTTCAGCTTTTTTCTTTTACATTCTTCTCTCCGTCCCACCTAGGCAAACAACTTGCATTTCTAGAAAACCACAGTGTGGTAATTTTTTCCTTCTAGACATGTTGAAAATTTGCTGTAAAAAACTTAAAAGGTTTTTTGTGTTTCTCTGGATGTCTTGTTGATGAATGAATGCAGCAGCTATAAGTGGTTTTGCCTTGTCAAGTCAGGCTAGCTACATCCATGCTGGAAAAAATACCAGGGGCTGTTCTTTGGCCCTGAGCTCACATCCACAAAGCCCAGCCAGCACTGCCAATAACGGGCTGGCCTCATTGAAACTGCCCACTGAGAAGTTCAGATCCTCTGAGCCGTGCCTGGGGATGGGAGGGTACTGTGAATCCCAAAATATGGCTGGTCCACACTAATAATTTAACAGCATGGACTACTTCAGGTCACAGCTGAGCCCACGACAAGGTCCTGTCCAATGCAGCAGTGGAAATGCAGCCAGTGTGTGTGTGTGCACTGGGCATCCAGTGTTTTTCTACACTATTATCAGGTAAATGGAAGATGACTTACAAGAGAATTTTAAGACCTCACAGCTTCAAGATGACCAGCACGGGGAGGCAGAGAGTGATGGCACCCCACAAGGACACCACAAGGCACAGCTCCAGCTTCTCCACGGACTGTGGGGTGCAGCAACGCAAGGAGCCCAGTGCCTCCTGCCATTCGCAGAAATCCCCATCCAGACAACGAAACAGATGACAAAAGGTGGGACTTCTTCTTTCCCACTCAGCCACTGGAAAGCTTCCTTCGCCCTCCCTCCTCTTCAAAGACCTAAACCCAACCAGCAGCCAGTTTTGCAAGGGTTAACCAGCATGAAATGAATGTGGAGAGACAGTTCGGGACCATAATCACTTATTATTTTCAGGTAATATGCTTTATCTCCGACTAATCTCCTCATCTGGAGAAACACTCACTGCAGACAAGAGTCACTGAGGTTATCTCTGATGATGGGGCTCCACGGACTACTGGCTGCGAGGGACCGAGGAGAGGCCAAGGAGAGGACTTCAATTATGGCCTGAACTATGCTCTGGTAGCTGAAAGGCCATTGTTTAATCTACTAGAAATCATCTATTTTAGCAGATAAAGGGATTACTCGGGTTTTCTTTTCCCCAAGAACAGCATGTTATTCCAACTACTAATGGAACATTTGGTATTTAATTAAAGAAAAAGCACAGGGAGAAGCAACACAGGCATCAACATCACTTCTGGGGAAATTCAAATTGATTGTCACCCTTTGATGCTGCTCAATCACCTCTATCTCACTCACCCCTTCCTACAACCCAGATTAAATCATCTGGTTCTCTCCATACTGAAGGTTTTATTTTTTTCATAGGGATCCCATCCAAAACTTTGGGACTAAGCAGTGTGATTTCACCACTCCACAGAAATCTCCTGACTTGTCAAGGGGAGAATGTGGAAATCTGAATTGGATTTTGCCTCTTCTTCTGCACACTTGGTGCTGGTTGCTGTCTGTCAGGGTTCTGCCTGCCTGGTGGCATAGGTCCCATGTTTGGAATCTCAAAGCAGCTCAAGGATGAGCTCAAGGATGAACTGGAACTACTGCATGCATAAATCTACCCATCATCCCAGTTCCCTTGTCTTTGCCACCTCCATTTTCAGAGAGTTTTGTCCTTTACTTTTTTTCCCATGGACTAATGGCCATAGGGTACACTTGCAAGCCATTTTCAAGTGCTCTACTGTGTTCAGCAAATAAAGGCTCCTTTTCTTATGTCTTCCACCCCTTTGATCCATAGACTGGAGATCCAAAGGGTCTATGAGGGAATACGAAGGAGTATCTGCTTACAGGTGCCAATGCAATACCTAAGGGTCCACACCTCTGCTGAGAAAAATGTAAAACAACAACAAAAAGAAATCAAAATGAAAAGCAATATACTCATTTCTCCTAACATCTGGATCTTAATTCTCTTCCCTTTACCAGAGTAAAGAGCAGGGTACCTTGAAGGTGACTATCCAGCCAGCTAGCCAGCAGTCAGAGCTTCCTCATGCCTTTTGCACACCCTCCTGCTGACTGTCCCAGTTCTGACATCCTCTCACAATCTGTGACATTTAATCGCAAAGACCAGTTGTGGGGTTTTTTGTTTTGTTTTGTTTTGCCTTCCTGACCATTCATTTCTTTGCACACAAAGCAAGGACAGGAACATACTGAATAGTCTGATTTTTGCTTCCACCATTTGTCTGTGTCTTTTCGTGAGTGCTGAAGTTGATCTACACCTACATGTGCCAGCTACATCCTATTTCAGATCTCTGTGAGGGATGTGCTGCTGACCTGTGTGGTAAAATTTCTCAGATAAATGGGGCTGTCCATCTTGTTCACCTGGCTGCTACCTGTCTGTGTAGTTCTCTTCCTTTCTCCCTTTCCTCCTGGTCTTTGTCTGGCTCACACCAATGTCTGATCTGCATCATTCATCGTGGCACACAGCAACCTGGCTTGGCACATCTGATGAGCGGGAGCCACCACTGAACATGTGATCATACTCAGGTTTTTGATCTTCTGACTTTGCCCAAAGTCTTTGGTGGCTGTAACTCCATCCTTCACTTTCTACAGGCAGCTCCAGAAGTTACTGTGAATTATCAAGTCTGCTTGATAATTCCCTGTCTGCTACCAGTCACTGTGTTGAACCAGTTGCTCAGCTTGTTCTTGACCAGGACTGCTGACCTCACCTCTTCATAATGTTTTGCAGCAGCTTCTTACACATATCATATAGCCCTAGGACACTCCACACACCTGTTGCAACACACTGGGTCAAATGACTTCTTGAAATTGTGCAACTGAAGAACTGAAGCACTTCTTGATATCTCTGAACTCACCAGTGACCTGCCTCTGGTTTTGCTGAAGAGTCCCTCTTACTTTGTAGAAACTGAATCTGCCTTCTGAATCCTCCAGCAAGGAACACAGTGAGGAATTTGCTTGGTTATCAGGAAACACACAGAATTTGGAATGTCCCTTGTAGGAATTCACTTAATAGGAACACTTTTCCTTGTCTAAGGGATCTTTTCTTTCTTGATAACATACAGTTTCCAGTTTTGAGTGAGTGCTCCATGCTACAGTCCCATCGATCCATTCTCAACCCCTCAGATTTCTTCAGTCTTCTGAGCTTTCACAGAATTATAGAATGGTTTGAGTTGGAAGGGACCTTAAATATCACCCAGTTTCAACCCCACCACACCATGGGCAGGGACATCTTCCACTAGACCAGGTTGCTCAAAGCCCAGTCCCACCTGGACTTGAACAATTCCAGGGATGGGGCATCCACAACTTCTCTGGGCAACCTGTGCCTGTGCATCACCACACTCCCAGTAAAGGATTTTTTCCTGATATCCAATCTGAATCTGTTGTTTTTCAGTTTAAACTCTTGTCCTGTCACTACATGCCCCTGTAAAAAGTCCCTCTCCAGCTCTCTTTTGGGCTCCCTTCAGGTACTGAAAAGCCACAACAAGGTCACCTCAGAGCCTTCTTTTCTCCAGGCTGAACAATTCCAATTCTCTCAGCCTTCTTTGCACCTCTGCTAGCAAGATTATTCTTGTCAATCTGCTTCTGAAGCATTATAATCTCCCAAACACTGAGAATCTCCTAATCTCTTGATCAGTCATCTGTAAAAACTCTGGTAATATTTCACCCATCTCTTCAGCCTGTCCTTCTCTGAGAGCAGGGAGCTCTACTCAACATTAATGTTGAAGAGAATACACTAGTTCTTCTTCCTGAATGTTTAATATAAAAAGACCATCTTGATTTGGACTTCCACGAGAATGTTTTAATGCTGCCTTCTTTTAAACCAGTTCTCCTTGACTGCCCTTGCTGTTTTCACTTTTGCTTTGTGTATGCCTGCTCAGGGTATATGCTTTCACCTATGCATTCTGATTAGCTCTGCCCAGGTGGAGAGTGTCTTCCAACACCCAGGCTCGGTGGCTGCCACCTTTCTTTCTCACCAAGCAGTGTTAAATAAATATTGTTGAGACAGGTGATGAGATTATGACTGCAGAAGACCACTGCTCCAAGGGAAACTCAGGGCTTGTTCTTCCCATTGGTCTTCCTAAGTGCCAGTCAGAGCTTTTCAGCTCTGTTGCCTGTTAATTTTGCATTTGCACTTCTTTTTCCTTATGTAGAGTCTGTAGAGCCTCACAAAACCCTGCAGGCACTCACCAGAGCTGCTCCTGGTTAGTACTGTCTCTGCCAGTGTTTGACATGTGCCAGTCAGTCACAAACATCAGTCACTGGGCACATGAATGGTTCACTCCCAAGGTATGGCTTAGGCATGCCTTGATTGGCAGCAAAATCACCAGAAACTCTTCAAAGAAATCAAGGAAATTCTTCCTCTTCAGCTGGTTTAGGAGCCCATACCTCTACAAGCCTTAGGAAACCTGTTCCACTGCCCTGAACGGGAAGACTGATTTCTGTGAGCTGGCAAACCTTGAGTTTACCAGGGTTTTCTTTTTACAACTCTGATTCCTACTGATGTCTCTCTTGTGTTTTGCATCACTGCCTCAAAACGAGGTTTTCCCACACGGCATCGCTCCCTTGTCTGTCCACCTGATTTTCAAATGCATACACTGTTATGCTGGTGCCTCTCTAACTGGCTCATTAGCAGTGAGATTTTACCCAAAGGGATCTCAGATTCCTGTTTCTGCTGGCTGAAAGCTTCCACTAGCAGCAATCCTTCTGCTGAACCACTTCCCCTCATCAGACACTGAGCCACAGGAGTCAGATAGCACCTACATGGCCAAGAAGAGTGAACAGACCTCAAAATGTTTCTTTCCAGTAGACTTTAGAGCTGAAATGGCCTGTGGGTCTCAGCACCTGTTGCTCTGCATCTTTTGAGTACTTCCCATGAGTGGAGTTTTGGCTTAGGAGATGAAAAGGTGCTCAGCCCTTCCCACAAGAGCCACACTTCCAAGAGAGGGCAATTCTAATTTAGGCATCACAGCAGTATCTAAATTTCCAGAACCACCTGCCAGACTGGGCAATAAACTCTGGACAGAAATATCACTGAACTTGTCTGTACTGGGCAAAATTAATCACAGTGCAAAGACAGCAAAGCAACTGAAGAAAACCTGAGTCTGGACCAGGAGTACAGTCCAGTGTTCAAGGCAGGACTGCTGGTAGGAAAATAGGAAGATGGGAGATCACTGTGGACAGTCATCCCTGTGTGAGCAGCTGAACTGAGCCCTTTCTATCTGCCTTGCTTCAGTTCTGGCCACTGATTCCTCTTCTGACTTTGTCCTTTATCCTCATGCTTCAGCCCTTGCATAGATATTTATAGACTGCAAACAAGTCACCCATAATACCCCTCGCCTGTAATTAATTAAAGAGAGTTCCTTGAGAAACTTCAAGGCATAGCTGCATGTTGTGTGCAGTGGTATCTGCTCACAAACATGGTTCCTATCAGTTTTATCTGATATAGCTCTTTTATTTGCCTGGAAAATAAACAACTTCATCCCTGTAACTTTACCCTGCTACTCATTATTTTATATGTTCCATTATAATTTCATACTGCATCAATATGAAATTATTATAATTCCTTATTTCTATGCTTCATTCACCCAAAAAACACAACAAGAAACAGCTGATAATTCACAAGAACTACAAAAACGTTTAAAAAATTATTAATTTCTGAGACAGACTCCATCACCTCTTCAATCTCAGATTTTTTTTTTTAATGTGTCCTTGTGCTTCTCCATATCTAAAGACACCCCACCCCTTTGCTCTCTGTCCTCATTCAGAGGTAGCTCACAGTGTAAGTGAACTGTCTTCTTCATTATTTAACACTCCATAACCCCAGTTTTAGACTCCTAAACATTCAGTAGACAATGACTCTCTCTTCCCCCCAAATCGATGACAGAAAGAGAATAATGAGAAATTTCCACAAAATTTCCCTGAAAGGAGACTCAAGGATTTGTTTTTCACAGTGGCACTCTGAGATCTCTGTTGAAGCAGTTAGGTCCACTTAATTTGCACCATGGGGATTTCATACCATTTTGTAAAAATCCACCTCCAAGATGGCACTAACCAAATACTTTCATAAACCAGTTACATCACTCCCTCTTCCTGGAGGACAACAGCAAATTAATCTGACAAGGTCTATTTTCTGTGTACACACACTCATTGGCATCGATTTCATTGCCTTCCTCTAAGAATTCACTGATCAAGTGACATGCCCGCTATTTCTTGCCTTCAACAGTGACAGCCTGACAGTCCTAGCACCACCCAATCACTTGCCCAATCTTTTCAAGCCAATATTGGCTTTCTTAGTCCTCTAAACCCTTCCCAGTGTCCCAAAATGAAAAGCCAGCATTAATGACCCACACAGTGCTGCTTCAAAGAGCTCTGAAACTCTTGGCCGTGAATTACTGAGACTGGCTGATCATAAAATATTTCATCTATGTGGTTGCTATTTAACATAATTCCTAGTTATTAATGGAGCCCAAAATGCTCTTCCATCAGTACCTGATACTAATACACTATCTGATTTGTCTCCCCCGGACAAACACAGAAAAGAAATGCCAGTTTAATACTCCTCCATTTCCTTGTGGTTGTGTTGATGACAGCTACTGCCTTTATCTATTAATCGTTTCAATTATTTTCTCCTTAGCTGACCATAAATTTATGTTTTTTCTGTTTCCATTATTCATTTCAGGGTGGCTTATTTGGATGAATTGACACCAAAAGATATTGGTCTTTACCTCCTCCTATAGGAGTAACCACTGTAGGGCAACCAGCCCAGAGCACCAAGTTCCATTGGAAATATCCCATTACACATAAAAACACATGTAAAAAGCAAGAAGGTGATTTATTTCAACCCAGGTCAACTTCTTCCTTTAGGCAAGAGGGAAGAAGCCCCCTGCTTAACACCCCTCCCAGATAGGTCACCATCCAATAGTACCAAGCCAGGCACACCTCCTTGTCAGGTGGACTTTTGTACTGTTGCAAAAATAAAACGAGGAAGGATTAAATTCACGGGATCAGAGTGGGGATTTTAAAATACTTTTTATGAATCTTAAGCCTGAGGAGAGGACAGAGGAATGCAGGGCACTGAGAGCTTCTGCAAACGCCTTACCAAAGCCCTGGAGCACGTGCTTAATCCACCCGCTAACAGCTGATTTCCTTCTGTCTCCCACCAGGTTCCTTTTTCCCCCAGAAGTCGGGCTTTTTTCCCAGTTTTGGTAAAATCACATCTGATGCACAGAGTTACTGAAGCCTGGCCACATCCTTCTGTCCCTCAAAACTCTGAAATTCCCACTTGCAACTGTCTCACTCCCAAGGTGTCTATTTAATCCCACTTTTATTAGGAGCACAGCCCCGGGTAATTTACAGAGGTTACAAACAATGAAGCTTTTATCAAAACTTCGGCTAATCAGTCACTAACAAGCTCTCACTCAGGAAGGGGCTAGGCAGGCCCAGGCTAAAACCAACCTGAGGGGGTAAAAAAGGGGAAAGAAATTTAAAAACAGGATTGGGAAGAGGGTGTTCCTCTCGAACCGGATTAGTGGCCCAGTCTACAGCGACAGAAACACTTGTGTGAGCACAGAAGCCATAAAGAGCAGCGAGGAGTGGACACAGAACAGCTTCTTTCAGCGATGGTGTTTGCTCCCAGAAGCCAAAGGGTTGGGAGTAACTACGGCTTGCGATGAACTGTGATTTATTCCTTGCCCTATGGCCGGGTCCAGGAGCTCCATCACACTCAGCAGCACATAAACACACTGGGAAAAATGTGTGCTATTCCAAAATGCTCACCCTCAGTCTGCAGTCTGCAGTGTTTTACAGAGACCATCAACTCGAAACAAAACCAAACCAAGCCTGTTGTCGGTAGCCTGAACATCGTGGAATGAGGACACCTCCCCAGGAAATGTTGTAGGGTCTGAAAAATCAAGAAAGATTTGAAAACCTCTGATCTTATCGTAAGGTAAGTTGGCAAAATTTAATCGCCAGAACTTCAGTCCAATAGATGACTAGATACAGGGAGGGAGGAAGATACATTACTCTCCTTAGGTAAGGGATAAAAATGACTTCAACCTGTATACACATATACAGAACACCCTTCCCAAATGCATGGCAGTGAAACCTCTATTGCACACCATCAGATATTCTCTGTTGGCCATTTGCAGGACAAATCTGAGGTTGATGAAAAAAAGAGACGTTCTTATAGCACACTAATAGGTGTTAAACACTAAGTACAGGGAGGAATATGCTTGGCTGTAAGTAAGGGAGTGATACCAGATCTTAAATTTAACTTGAGCTGCTCTTAGTCAATTCTTTACTGTTCTTGAGGGTGGAGCCACAGTACTGGCAAGAGAAAAGATAATTTTCCCATCTTGTCCCTGAGGATCAAGAACTCAATCCCAATTTCACTGACCACTTTGGAGAAAGATATATAGGAATGCTTCATGTGCAGGTTGTATATGGGCCATAGAGTTGCTGCCTTGCTTCTCGCCAGCCCTGGGGAAAAAGTGAGACTTATATTGCAAATGCAGCCAAAACAAACCAAACCTGTGGTTCCTGCTTCACTGCAGCAATTCAGAGCCATTGAAAGGATCCTGGTTTCTCTACCTCCCAATAATGGCAACATCAGCCAATATGGGTTAGTATGCCCTGATCCTCCAATACATATCTTGTGCCAAGACCTCAGCATCCTCGGGAAATGGAGAGAGACCCAGCTGGGTGCAGATATCGGTTCCCACTGCGAGGCTGGGTGCTCAGGTCTGAAGCATTTTCGGGTTTCTGTGTTCAGCTGCACGCGCCTGAGATTCACAACAGGAGAGTTAAGCCTGTACCTACATGTTCAGAGAGGAGCTGGGCCTTAGAGGCAAAGACAGTGTCTTCCTAGCAGGGGGAAAAGCGCTTGACAGACTCACAACAAGGACAAGTGCAACGTCAAAGCGAACAGTGTGGCGAGCACAAGGCAAGGGATGGGGAGGACTTTGCTCTCCTGCAGCATTATTCCTTGGGAAGTCTTGAAACACTTTCCAAGGCAGCTGGCTGGAGAGGTTTGCACTTAATTGCAGCTGGCTGGGGCTCAGGCCCACTCCGAGGTGCCACGGGCTCCCCTCCCCAGCAGACCTCACTGCCCCACACTCAGTGCCAGCGCTAACGAATGGCCCAGGCACTCAGTAATAACAGAGTCATTTCACAGCTTTGCCAAAACCCAGCCCCAAACCTGCTCCCAGTGATGGACAGTAGCCTCAGACTCTTACCTTGAAACCCATTTCAGTTTAGTGTTTCAGCATCTTTTGCCAGCTACTCGGTGAGTTTCTCCAAGGCAAATGTCTCCCAGAGCTCTCTGGAAAAAAAAAAAAAAGCAGCATTTAGAAAGCAGAGAGGCAGAGTGCTGGATCTCTTCATGCTCTCCTCGTGCCTTGGCAGAAGGGAACAGCAACAGGTCTGTACTGAGAGCTGACGATGTTTCGAGGCAACACTGCACGCTACTTGCAGGATAAATGCATTAAGAAAATTAAATGGTTTTACAGCCGTCACGCCATCAAAGCCTTTATTCTCTCCGCTCTTTAAATTAAGTGTTGGTTTGCATATCCGTGCCATCCCAGCTATGTAATAACCTTTCTGAAGCTATTTTTGTTTCACATTCCTTACTATTTGGTAAAGCAAGCTGGAGTTTTCTGAGGACACGTACTGTTATTAGAGCTAATTCAGCATTATTTTTCTCACCCGTTTCCTTTGTTGGAAGCAGAGAAATCAAGTAAGGAAAACTCGAAGGCAGCACACCATGCCTGTGAGGGAAACTGCCTTTCCTGCCTCGCCGTAGCCGGGCTATTCCTCTAGATGGCTCTGCCCTTGCCCAAAAACATCAAGTCCCTGGAGCAAAAACCTCAATTTCGAGCGATACGGCGATACCACTGACTGCTCCTCATCCTCCTGCGACGATCGCGGGGGTTTTGACCAAACGGATAAACACAGATTTGTTACAATTTTAGAGAATAATATTTTCGGCTTAACTCTTCAAACACAGAAGGAAGTTGCTTTTTAAAAATCTTTCTTGTCCTATAAATGTCCTTTCTAGCTGGGATTTCCCCATAAACTGCTTGGTGTAGATGCCTGTTGTCCGGTCAGGCTTCAAACCAGCGTTTTCCAGTGCGACCCTGCTCTAAAGAGATGCGGAGCTGTTATAAATCGTAAAGGCAAGGAAGCTTGAAAGGGGAAAAGGCACCTTGCAAAACGTAATGTAAACTGTTCTCCTGCCGTTCTGGCTATCCAAATACAAACGGGAAGCTCTTTCCCCAAAGGATGCAAAATAATATCAGCAAACGCAACAGTGAAAGAAACAAAATAACAACAGGAAAAAAAAACACAAAACAAAAATAAACAAAAATATTTAAAAAATGGAGAAAAAAAGAACAACAACAAAAAACCCAACTCCCTTATGATGAAGGGAGAAAACCCCAAATCGTAATTCTTTAACTCAAACACTTTTAGGTGATTCTCTGTATCCAAAATGTTTGTTCACTTGTTTTAAAACGAAATACGAAGTTGAAAATCCTTCAGGTATTATATCGCTGCTTAGATCACACCAGGGATGAAATTTTGGGATTGGAGGCAGCCCGGGAAAGCTGCCCCGATTTAGCTGCACTGATTTACAAGTGCGTTTACAACCATTTCATTGAAGACATAAAACGCAAAAACTTTTCCCCAAAGCTTCTCTCTCCCCCAAATCCTGACGTCCGGTGCTTGCAGAAAACACTTCGCATATGTACCTGGAAAGGGCATTTTTAGGCATTTTTACCAGCAGAAAACGGAATAACAACCCCATTTAAGATGCGGGGATGAGATGTACATCTCATGTATCTGGTAAACGACCGACAAAGGCTCTCTAAATCCTCCCGCACCACTGAGTATTTTTGTTGTTACACGTGTGCTTTGCCCCGGACCAGAGGATTTGCCAGAGCCGGTCCCTTTATATATCCCGGGTGTCGGGATTGTTGTGAACACCGATAGCTTCTTCTCTGTAAAGGGATGCACTGTAGCTAAGGCTGCCCTGAGTAAGGTGAAAATCAACTTTTATTCGCTAAATCTCGCCCTGTGCCCGCCAGCCCGTTCCGCCTGCGGTGCGAGCGAACACGCTGGTGCTGTTTGTTTGTTTAATTTCGGGCAATTCCTTATCCAAAAGCAATTCTTTATCCAAAGCTTAAGAACTGAGATCTCGGTCCCGGCTGCTGAGAGAGGAGCGGTAAAGTTACAACTCAGGAACAGAACCTAAGCGAGTTTCACGCTCCCGTCGTGGGAACCGCAGCGATGCTCACTCCTCTCCGACCTCAACGTCGGGGCCGAAGGGATCGGGGACCATCGCATCCATGGGAAAGGGGGATCGCATCCCAGAGAGCCGGGGCAGATCGTAGAGGGGGTGGAAGAAGCCGGGGTCGGCCGGGCAGAGCGGGGAGACCCCCAGGACTTGGACGGAGGGGGGGGAACGAGCACAGCCCGGGGGGTGGGTCCGGCTCGGGGATGCTGCCCCCGCGCTGCCGGGAGCCAAATCCCTGGCGCCTCCCGCAGCTCCCCCGCCGGTCCCTCCCCCATCGCGGCTCTCGGGGCCCGGCCTTGCCCCCCTCCGCCCCCCTCCCCGCCGCCAAGCAGCGCTACTGGCTGCTCCCTGCGCGCCGCCGCCCGCCCGCCCAGCCCCGGCCCCGGCCCCGGGCGGGGAGTCCGGGCGCACGGCAGCGCCTATAAGGGCTCCGCGCCGCAGCCCCCCGGGAGTTTTTTGGTCTGAGGCCACCAGGGCTGCGGGGCGGGGGGGGGGCGTTGTCGCCGGCAGAAGGACGGGAGCTGTGGGGAGGGGGAGCGCCGGCCGCCCTGCATGGCCAGGGATTATGAGCGCTGGTGAGTTGCAGCAGGCGCAGCCCAGAGCCTCGGCGCCGGCGGCCACCCCCGCGCCCCCGCAGCCCCGCAGCGCGCAGGAAGCCCCCGACATGGCGGTGTACTGCAGCGAGAACTTCAGCGTCTACCCCCAGTCCAGCCTGCACCCGCCCGGCGCCGCCGCTGCCGCCGCCGCGGCTGCCGCCGCCGCTGCCGCCGCCGCCGCCTCGTCGGGGCAGCGGGCGGGCGGGTACGCGCTGGGGGACTACGGGGCGCCCGCCAACGCCGGGTACCTGTGGGGCATGAACAGCCCCGCGCCCTACCTGCAGGGCCCGCCCGGCGCCGCCGCCGCCGCCGCCGCCGCGCCTTTCCTGCCGCCCGCCTCGTACGGCTGCTCCCGGGGCGGGCAGCTCGTCGGCTCGCCCCCGGCCCCCGGGTCGCCTTCGACGGGCGGCGCGGAGCTGAGCTGGCTGAGCCTGGCCAGCCAGGAGGAGCTGCTGAAGCTGGTGCGGCCGCCCTACTCGTACTCGGCGCTGATCGCCATGGCCATCCAGAGCGCGCCCGAGAGGAAGCTCACCCTCAGCCACATCTATCAGTACGTGGCCGAGAACTTCCCCTTCTACAAGCGCAGCAAGGCCGGGTGGCAGAACAGCATCCGCCACAACCTCAGCCTCAACGACTGCTTCCGAAAGGTGCCCCGCGACGAGGACGACCCCGGTGAGGTCCCGCGCGGGACGGGAGGGCTGGCGGGGGCAGCGGGGGCAGGGAGCGCAGGAGGCGCCGGCACCGCCGTGAACAGAGGGGGTGGCAGTGGTCCCCGTGGCCGGCGGGTCCCTTGTCCCCGCTAGTCGGGCGCAGTGAGGAGATCGCTCTTCCCCGTACCCTCGGGGCCGGGCGCTGAGAGGAGACCGGACTCCACAGCCTCCTCAAGTCGGGCACTGTAAGGAGATGGGGCTCCCCCCTCCCGTCGGAGCCCGGCGCTGAGAGGAAGCCGCGCTCCTCCGTCCCCCCTCTCGTCGGGCACTTTGAGGATCCCGCGTTCCCTTGTCTCCCGGGGCTCGGTGTTGTGATGAGACCGCCTTCCCTCGGGGCCGCCAAGGAGGAGACTGGGCTCCCCCGTCCCCTCACCCGGGCGCTGTGAGGTGACCGTCCC
Source organism: Empidonax traillii (assembly GCF_003031625.1). Classification (NCBI taxonomy): domain Eukaryota; kingdom Metazoa; phylum Chordata; class Aves; order Passeriformes; family Tyrannidae; genus Empidonax; species Empidonax traillii. Next base: position 158,882 of record NW_020956075.1, read on the forward strand.
CCTTCGCTCCAGCCCGGCCCGGCGCTGCCCCGCGGGAGGTGTAGGCGGGGGCCGGCTGGCCGCAGCCCTCGCCCCCTCCCCGAGCAGCTCGGGTTGTGCAAGGCCCGGCTCCTTGGGCCGTGATTCACGGCTCCCCTCCCTGCCCGCCGCTGTCCGGCCCGGCCCCGGGGCACAGCCGGTGCCCGGGAGTGGGCGGGGGCGCGCCCGGACAGCGCTGGTCCGGCCCGGCGGGGCGGGGACGGGCCGGGTGGGACCCGCTCGGGACCTTGTGGGGTCACTGCGCCCATCCCGGCCGTGGGCAGGAGGCGCATGGGGACAGCTGATGCCACCACAGCACCTCACACCAATTCTTGTGCGTGAGGCAGCTTGTCTGCGACCCCCACTGCTCAGTGCTGCTGTCCTGCTGTCCCCTCAGAGTGCCGGAGTGTGCCAGCCTGGCTTTCCATCAGCCTTCCTGAGAAGAGCCATGGCAGGGACACTGCCTTGTCACTCACTGCTGAGATGGCAGCAAGTGCCCCAGCTTCTGTGAGGCAGCCAGACCAAGGGGAACCCTACTTCTTGCTTCCTTTAGCCAAGTCTGAGGTAGAGGTGCAGATTCCCCCTGGAGGTTTATGCTCCTCCGTGTGGCCTTAAGGTTCACTTGAGCATTGAAGGGATGGAGGTGGCGATGTCCTGGAGACAGGTTTTGGATCCATACACTGGATGCATAACAGAGATGAGAAACAGGTGTAGGAGAGATGTGGGGTCTGTGCCAGTTGGACAAGACAGGGGTGCTGCTTATCTGTCAGCAGTGGGGCTCGCTGTCACAGAAGCTGACTTTCTCTCTTGTGTCTCCTGTTTTCCACCAGGGAAGGGAAACTACTGGACCTTAGATCCCAACTGTGAGAAGATGTTTGACAACGGGAACTTCCGTCGCAAGCGCAAGCGGCGCTCTGAGCCCAACGCCCCCGCCACCGCATCAGCGGCCTCCTCTCTGGGGGGCCTGAAGACCGAGGAAGAGCGACCCATCCCAGCCACGGGCAAACCATGTGGAAACAGCCCACCCCCAGAGCTGGACCCCTCACCTTCTGCCAGGGACCATCCGAAAAGCTCCTCTCCCTCCAGTATCATTTCATCCACCCCCAGCTGCCTCAGCACCTTCTTCAGCGGCATGAGCTCCCTGAGCAGCGGAGGCAGCCGGCTGACGGGGGGCCTCAGCAGTGACCTGCATCACAGGAACTTCTCTGCTGGACAGCTGAGCAGCGGCACTTTCACCCCTTCCAGCAGCTCTTCTCAGGAGGTGCCTTCACCAGACCAGCTGCAGCGGGTTGCGGGACCTTCCCCCGCCTACTACAGCTCCTTCCATCCCAGCAGCAGCAGCCAGGGAGCCCAGTACAACCACTACTACAACTTCACGGTGAACAGCCTCATCTACACGCGGGATGGAACCGAGGTGTAGGGTGCTGGGGCAGTCGGGCTGCAAAGGGAATGGCAGTTGCAGGAGTACCTGGCAGCACAGAGGGACCGTACGCTTATTGCGAACAGCATTTCAATGTGGACACTTCCCGGGAGTTCTCCCAGGAAGACGGATCTTCTCACCTTTCAAAATACGAACACCCCTTAAACACCAGCAGAAGGCAGATGCAAAGTCTTTTCCCCATCCTGGAAGATGTTAGGTGGTTTAGGTGGTTTGCCATCTAAATTCTGCAGGCGTGGACTGAATTAATGTTTTCAGAGGTTTCTAATCCTGAACGTAGAACAAGAAGTTTAAAAACTATAACTATAAAGCAGTATCGGCAAGAGCCAAGTGTAGACATCCAGTGAGTCTTAGAAGAGAACAGGAAAAAGAAAATGAAGAGATTTCTTATGAAGTGCCTTGTACAATGTATTAAAAAAACTCTTCTGCCAGCAGTTGCCTCTGTAAGCCCTTGCTTCTGCCCTGCTCCTGCAATATGCAATGCACGGGGGGATACTCTGAGTAAACAACCCACCCAAAACCTTCTCTGACTCACGGAGGGTCTTCCTGTGCATGGCGTATTGTGCAGCGGGGCCGTGTCTTGTAAAACAACCCTTTTCCCTGAGCTTAGTACCAAAGATAACTCTAGCCATGCAGCTTTAGCACAAGAATAAACACTGGGGTATTTTTATACATTTGTACGTAATGTAACTCTTCTGTACATACGTTTCTATGTGGTTTTATATTTGTAAATTATGCTCTGGAGCTGTACTTATTTATAATGTGTTTTAAACTTTGTTAAAGTTTATTTTACTTCGTTTCCCTTTTTTGTTGTTGTTGTTGTTGTTTGTTTATTTGTTTTGAAATTTTTGTTGGTTTTGTTTTTGTTCGTTAGTGTATTAATGAAACTTTTCAGGCTGAAGAGCTGTTGGGAATAAAATGTTAACAATTGTTAGATATTGGCCTGGTTGTTCCTCAGTATGTTTGAGGTATTTTAAAACTCTGTGGGAGACAGGTTTTTCTTTCACGTGGTTTGGGATAAAAGGTGCAAAGGTTTATGAACAATTTTATCTGCGCCAGTAAAACAGAAAAATATCTGATCTGGGATATCAGATCAGGAGACACATCTGAGCTGTTTTGCAGCCTCTTGGAGTCTCTCTGTGCAGAGTGGGCACTCTTGGCTTTTTTGTTTGTTTGTTTTTGTCAGCTTTCTGAATTGCAACTGCCCTTTTTCAGCCCGGTTTGGTAAAAAAAAAAAAAAAATAAAAGCTTGCAAAAATAAAAGCAGTGGGGCTGGTTCCAGCGTGGTGCCAGCTAGCAGGAGGTGCGAGGTCTGAGCTTGGCTGTTGGCTCAGTCCGTTTTGCAAATCAGTTTTTCTAATGGGATTGCACCTGCTTGCACTGTGGGCTAGTGAGGAGGTGGGACCAGTCAGCTACTGAGGAGGTGGGACCAGTCAGCTAGCGGGCCAGGCAGCACTTCAGAGAATCCTGCCTGGTTCCCCGCTGCTGGGAAAGGAGAATCCATCCTCAAGTAGCCATTATGCTAAACAATCAACCCCTAATTCTTACCGTTTTGCATAAGCTGTTTGTTGGGGGCTGTGTGTGGTTAGGGCATAAATATAAGTGTCTTCATGAGGAATGCAGCATCAATAATGAAGTTAAGCATGAAATTGCAGCTGTTTAACATTCAAGCATCTGCCAGTGATGTAAGGCCATCCCTGCAGGCTATTCAGAAAACAAAATAGTTGGCAGCACCTCTTCACTGGCTACCTGCATAACATACAGGGCAGTGATGCAAGACCAACTCTTCATAATGAAGCCATGATGAAACATCAGATGACTTCCATGTGTTTGGGATCGGGACCAAGTACTTGCCCCAGCACTGGCTGACCGACCGCCACTTGTGCAATCGCTGAGACCAGTGGGTGGGTGGCAACTCCTGCCTCGTCTCCCCCTCCCTCACACCCTCCCAGCACAGATACCATCTTCCTGGCTTTAGGGGTAATTCCTCTTGATTTTAATTTTGTCTCAGGTGATGCAGTGGTAGTGGTAATGGGAGGGAAAGGACAGATTACCACTAGGAAAAAAGACAAGGTGGTCAATCTTGTTGTGCTTGAGTTTAATCCCATCAGGTGTGGAGTGGCTTTATTTGGATTTTGGACTGCTGAGTTTGATCTAAAAGCAGTGGAGGGATTCCCTATACCTACAAAAGATTTAGAGCCAGTCCTAAAGTAAGCCCAGGAACTGCATACTCACATATCTAAGTGACCATTTCACCCCTTCCCCACTCTGCCAGCCTCCTGTCAGACCTTAGTAAGCCCTGGACCAACACGGGACACTCATATGTGTCCAGCTCATGTTTCTTCCACCCAGATTTGTTTCAGCATTAACCCTCTGCCACTTCCATCAGCTGTATGTTTCTGCAGGCATTATCCATCAACATTTGCTCCCGAGGATCCCGAATCTGGCAAGTTTTTTGTGTTGCTCTGTGGCCTGCACCTGGCAGAATGTTCTCAGCAAAAATCCTGTGGCTCAGTGCACCTTGTGCCGCATCGGTTGGAGTCAGTGCTCCAGCCCCGCTCCTGAGGGATGGTGGTGGGCTCCAGGGAGGTCTTGTCAGGTCTGACTGTCTCCAGTGCACCGGTCCAGCCATTAGCACCAAATCCCGCTCCTTCCTCCCTTAGCTGGAGCCAGGGCCTGTGACCCCTCCTGCTGAGGAACCACCATTGGTGTGCTCAGGGTAAAATACCTGCCCAAGGGACACTCCAGAGTAGATTTCAGCAAATAGACACCTAGTCTGCAGAGAAGAACCAAGTGAAGGAGCTAATGGCAGCCTTTTAGGTTTCCTTTTGTCATTAAAAGAGACTCTTTTTTTTTTTTTTTTTTAGCAAATCTGGGAGAGGGAGGGCAAGAGGATTGAGTTTAATGAAAGGCACTTAAAAGTAGCAGGGCTTTTGTCATGGGCTTAGGGATTTGCTGAGATTGCCCGATTGAAGGAGGTGAAAGACAAAGGCAATTAGCCTGCTGTCCCACTCTGAGAGCCCCCACTCCCCTCTAAATGCCAAGGCCATGCCTGGGATGGGCAGTTCTCCATGACAATGAGCCTCTTCCCAGGCTGGGTCAGGTAATGGCCCAGAAGCCTAGGGCATAACCTGCTCCTAGGGAAGTCATCTGAGAATTGTCCTTCCCTTAGAGAGAGGCTGCAAACTTCAGGCCTTCATCCTCTCTGCTCTGGCAGCCTTTGGAATCACCCTGTAAAATATGTTCTTCACAGAACTTAACAGGCTCTAGGGAAGCAGTGACCTCACAAGGGTTAGCTGAGAGCCCACTAACACCGAGCATCTCAGGAAGGCTCATCTTTGCTTGGTCTCTCCAATCTTTCTAGGCATCCAGAGAGATGCCACCCCACCTGGGCAGGACTGTGGTGCTCCAGTGGTTGTGCTGATGACTGCGAGCACAGCTGCCTGGTACCCGAGCACAGCTGCCTGGTGCCCGTGCCCTGCGCAGAAACACCCCCAGCCAGGGGCTGTGGCCCTTCCAGCACACACAACTCCTAAGGAAAGACATTCCCTGCTTGAAAAGAGGTGCAGTCCAGAGGCATTTCAAGAGATGCGCTGGATCAGTAACACAGGTGCTTGCTGGCTCCTACGTGTGGCACTTCTCCAGAGCGGGGTCGTTTAACTTTGCTCGGCGCTGGCCTTATCGACCTGCCAGCAGAGGTTCGGGCAGGCACCCGCTGCAGGTCTGCACTTGAGCTGCTCCGCAGTACAAAGGCTTTGCCAGTACAGCTGGATCAGCCCAGTCCCCTAGAGGAGACCCAACAAAGGAAACTCTCGTGCCAGTAGAGTTAAACCCCCCACCCCCAGCAGCACCGAGGGTATTGCGAGGCGGTGGGAGGGGATTCGAGAGGCAGAACAGAGCCACCCGCGCTGGGATTCATCCCCCGCCAACTCTCCTAGAAATGGGGCTTCAATTACTGCCACTGGCCATGGGTTGTGGTTTGCTTCTCCTCTGAAGGAGGAGGCTTTGATTTGCCCTGTCGCTCACAAAGTCCATGGAATTTGGCCACTGTGTGTTGTGCCTGTACAGAAGGATTTATTTCTTTTTTTTTTCTTTTATTTTTTTTTAGTACTGATTGAGGGCGATTTTTTCCTGAAATCTCTAGGAATAGTTCAAATGATGCACCAGTGTTCAAGGAAACTACAGGTATCCTGCCTTTGCCCTCTTTGTATATCTAGAGATGATAGAAAAATCTTCATCAGGCTTCTTGAGATAAGGCTCCACAAGGCCTGCTTTAGGGTGAGATGTACCTAAATTTTACCCACCTTGTTCATGGAAGGTGGTCCTGCCAGTCTTGTTCTTATAGAAAATAAAATAAGAGGGACAAAGACTCATTTTATAGCTTGACCCAAGAGGGTCAAGATGAGAATCAGGCCTGTTGATAGCACATGGATGGTTGATGCCTCAGCTAGAAATAACTGTGCCACATGGAGACTACAGTTGTTGGGAAATTGTTGTTTCTCTGGGGGAAAAAAAAAAAAAAATAAAAAAGAAGACAAGTCCTGTTATAAAATCCATTCAAAACTAATTTTTTCTCTTTTTTTTTTTCTGATTGTCAAAAGAAGGAAAACATGCACTGACCTTTTATTTTTCTTTCTTTTCGTCACAAATCTCCATCGAGCAGAATTTCTGCCCCTGCTCCCCCCCCCCCCCCAACATTAAAAAGAAGGTTGTTGGAATGTTTTTGACCAAATTAGTAAGAGCAATATTCACCTGGGTAAGGTGACGAGAAAATGCCCCTCAAGGAATAACTGAAGTGTAATGTTGAACATCAAAGCTGTTATTTTTTTTTTTACCTTATACTGGAGCTATCTCTGAATCATATCAAATAATCTTCTCGTTTCATAACACCATACAATGCAGGCTAAAAGTGTATGTGATCTGCTTTGTGTACTGCTGAATGGATGATTAAACTGTCTAACCTGAGGGATATTCATCCAGGGCCTGCCCCAAACACAGTGAAGTCAGGGGAAAGACTCCCACTGACTTCAGAGGGCTTTGGAGCAGACCCATAATCAGCCAGGCTCTAATATACTTCAGGTGGTGTCTATGAGACTGCCCGGGGACACGTAAAAGGAGCTAAAGATTGCATGTTTGTGAATTAAACATTGTAGGCCTGATCCAGGCAATTGGCTGCCGTAGGAGAGCGGAAGCTGTCTCCCCCATCCACCCCAGCTCCTGGGATCATTTTCCCTTTCCTGCAGTCCATTGTGTCTGGGATTTATTGACAAAGCAAAGCTCTCGCCATGCAGCCGATCCACGTTTGCAGTAACAGCGACAAGTCAGGTCAGGACTGATGGTTAATCTGCCCCCGGACCCTTCAAGGGGTGCTGATTTTATGTCTCATTAAAGTAAATCGTGGAGCTGAGCTGTGTCATTTCCCTCCCAGGCTGGTTTGGAGGGTGGCAGAACCCACATCTCACCTGCCCCTTCAGGGCCACCACAAATAGTGATCCTGGAAGACGCGGGGTTGGTGCCTCAACTCCAAAACAACTGAGGGAGTCAAAGTGAACATGGAGCACAACCAAGCTTGGGCTTCCTTCAGCAGTGGGAATGATACTCAAATGGGGCCAAATTATGTTGCTTGTGTGTGTAAATGACGTTTATACTCACGTAAGTGTTCTTCTAGTCCAGACAATGGACATCCAGTAATCAGGCAACAGATTCAAAGCAGACCAGAGGAGAAGGTACCTTAGAGGTGATGGAGGCACCCTGGGGATCTCTGTGCTTCAGGACATTGGGTCTCACCCTAAAAAAAATGCTGGCTAAGTTAGGCCAGGCAGTGTGCTCTCTGCAGGTGCCTATTTTTCTCCATGCAATGCCAAGGAAGCCTGAAGAGCTAATTTAGGTCAAGATTTTAGACCTCCCCAAGGGCAGGAATGCATGGATATCTGCAGATATGGAGCATCATTATTTGATCGGTTGCATCGAAACCATCAGATGTCTGAGTGGCAGAAGGATGGACAGCCTTTGCTGTGCAAGAGGAGAGCAACACTCATGAGAGAGCTGTGAAGGGATGCCCCGGCCTTGCACTGGTGAAGCTTCTTCATTAGGGCCCTTGACTGGAGCAGAGCTCATCTTCAAGTTCAGGGAAACAGATATACACCCCAGGGAAGACAACGTGAGTTTGTGGCTCTCACACAAGTTAGGAAGTGATAATAAACCACAGTCTCTTCAGACAGAGCTCTCAGCTCATGGGAAAAGTAGGGATCATTTCGTCCCTGCTTGTATGTAAAACCCATGTGAGCTAATGGCGGCAGTGTGTGTGACTGAACATGGATATGCATTGCCAAAAGATAATAAAAGCTGTCATACTTTGGTGGAGACAAAATTCGTGTCTTCTTCCTCTCCAACACTTGCTGCTAATCCTTGGCAGCACAGCTGACAAAAACCAAGGATACCCTTCAAGGAATCAGGGAATGTGTTTATTATATTGGAACAAGGGACAGTGTTTATTTTCACTGTCCCTGGCAGGGAAGATGTGAGCAGTGGGAAGACCAGAGCAATGAGCATGTCATGAATGTTAAGTCATTTAGCATAACTCTGAATGCTGTTTCATTCCAGACAGCAGCTGCTTGTCACAGTGTGAAACCTCATTCCCTGCCCTGGAAAGGGGACAGTCCAAATAGACAAGTATGACCGAGGAAGTGTTGCTGTCCCTGTTTTACTGCAAGGGGTCAAGGAACATCATGGGAAAGTGATTTGTTAAAGGTCACACAGTGCTGTAGCAAAGTTAGGTGTCAAATCCATGCTTTCAAATGCCTCCATCACTAAACCATCCCTGCTGAGTCAGCCTGAAACACTCTGGCATGGTTCCAAACTCGTCCTTCCTTGGTGCTGTTACAGGAAAGCACAACAGATCCCAGCATTTCTTTCCCAAATCTTATCTGTAGTGGCTTTACACAGAGACATGGGTGCAGCTGGGGGAACATTGGTCCTGCCTAGGAAATCCTGCAGCATTTAATCTTCCTCCCTCCAAACCCCACAAGTGACCTGCACATCCAAGGGACTGGTTCTCTCCCAAGGGATTTTCATAGTGTGTAAGCCCTGTTCTTAACCACAAGGCAACTGGAAATGTGCTACATCTACCATAAATAATACCAGCAGCTGAGAGCTGCAGTGATCAGAAACTTGCGATCCATTTCCCTGCATTACAAATCTGCCAAGGTTTTGTAGTAGCAATGTTCAGTTTGTGTGTCACGATCTTAGAACAAAGGGTTAAAAATGCATTATGGGCTGAATCCTGCTCTGGAGATCTGATAATCTAATTACAGCAGTTCAGGTCCCTTCTCTACCCCAAGTGCAATCATCTTTGCATTCAGGAGTGATATCAATCTGATTCCACCCATTTCGAGTTCTCTCCAGCCTTGCTGCTCACAGAACACGTGCTGCTTGCACTTGTGCACCTCCACATAGCTGCTACAGTGCACTGAGAGTGTCCACTTTCCTTGGTCCTGAGGGTGGGGGAAGTTCCCCCCTCCCCCCAGTTTTTGGTGGACAGATGAGGTTCTGATGTCTGGTTTGGTGAGATGTTTTTGATTCAGGAATGCTTGCTTCCTCCTTGCCACTGGCAATGTGTTTTCCACTAGAAGAAAGTGATGCCCGGAGCTTCTACAAGGAGAGTGCTGGAAGCAGGAGAAGGGATGACTCCTGAACTGATCTCAGAAGTGGTCTTTTCCTGGCCAAGTCACCACAACTGGATTCTAAGCTACTGGAAGGTGCTGATTCAGTAAGTCTAGGAAAACATATCTATTTGTAGCAAAGGAATTGCCTCAGCTCACTTCATGTCAGACATTCAAGTGTGACTCACTCCCTAAGCTCCTCTGACTGCGCAGAGCCTCTTTCCCCTGCTACTTACAGGACTTGGACACCTCACTCACTTATAGACACCCACCTGCAGACACGTACAATCCAGTGCTTTACCTGCAAGCTGCATCCTGCCCTCCCTGCCCACCTACACGCGAGGCTGTCAAATCCTCACCAAAACTCCTCAGCTCCTTCTAAGAGTGGGATTGGTTTCACCAACTTACGGTGTTTCCAGCACAGATGTCAGAAGTCTACAACCTGAGCTAATCACCCTTGTCTTCCCTTTGAACTGAAGGAGATGTTGTGTGGGTTGTTTTTTTTTTTTTTTTTTTTTTTTTTTTTTTTTTTTTTTTTTTTTTTTTTTTTTTTTTTTTTTTTTTTTTTTTTTTTTTTTTTTTGAGGTTTCCTTCAGGAATGGATAAATTGATCCCCAGATCTCTACTGCAAATGGAGAAGGGCAGATCTGCTTTAGATGGATCAATTCCCTCTCCACACTACTATAAGTGTGATGAAAGTAAGCGAGGCCCTAATTATTGTCTCCCCCAGGGAAACAGTTGGACTCCATCAGGCCTGGCCTTCAGACCATGCTGCTGCACCTTGGGACATGTGGAGGGAGAGAGGGGTCAAGCAAGACAAACTCATCAGGAACCGTTCATTCATTTCACTGCCCATGGAAGAGGTCTTTTCTCTTTTGCTCCAACACCTAGAGAAACCACTGTGTTTCTCTAATTGTTGAAGGAATGAGGCCAAGTCCCTCTTCTGATGTAAATTCCCCTGGATGCATCCTGCTATTCACAGTACAGACAACTTCATTTGCTCTGAAAGCAGCACAGGGAGCCACGCTGGGCCCAGGTTGACTGACTGACATTGAGAAATAGAATTCAATAGCTCTGATTGTTAAATGCCACCCAAGCAGTGAAGAGGAACAGCCCTCATGGGCTCCCCTAACCGGTGAGTTGTTCCAGTTGTCTTTCACTGGAAGGACTCAGGCAGGTTTGTCTTCTGCCCAGTGCAGGCTTTCCAATGGCATCACTCCAAGGAGGTGAAGGGAAAATCGCTTTGTCCTTTCCAGGACCCAGTGGGGACAGAGTCTTCTGTGTTTTCCTCCCCTCTCCTCAAGGTTTTCAATGGGGAAGAGGAAGAACCCCTCCAAACCATTCTTTCGCACTGTGTTTTCAGCACCTGGCTGGGGTAGAAAAATCAGGAGTGGACACACAAAGTTTTTTCCAGATCTTAACTACATTTCTAATTGTCCCACTACCTATATTGAAATGTACTGTATGTGTTAATCCCAAATTTTTTTATCTTCCCATAATCTTTTCAAGTTTTTCTGCACTCAGGCAGTAAATCCAATTAGCTCCATGGGTGTTAGTAGAGAGCCAAATTTACTTTTCAGCTCTGGACATTCTTTTCCTTTTTTTTCTCTTTTTCTTTTTCTTTTTCTTTTTCTTTTTTTTCTTTTCCTTTTTCTTTTTCTTTTCCTTTTTCTTTCTCATCTCTTTCTATATCTCTTTCCTTTTATTTTTTCTTTCTTTTCTTTTCTTTTCTTTTCTTTTCTTTTCTTTTCTTTTCTTTTCTTTTCTTTTCTTTTCTTTTCTTTTCTTTTCTTTTCTTTTCTTTTCTTTTCTTTTCTTTTCTTTTCTTTTCTTTTCTTTTTCTTTTTCTTTTCCTTTTCTTTTTCTCTTTCCTCTCTAAACCCTTCCAGAAGTTACAGCAGTACCTGCACTCTGCTCCTCTGCACGTTCCTCTTTTTTGTGTAGGCCGAAACTGCTGGAGGTGGAGGTGTGGCAGGGATGTTTAATCTTATTTCACATGAAAACTCTTCTACTGAGGGCTGATCCCCCCACGCACACCTTCATCTTGAAGAGCATCCTACTCCATCCGTGCTCTGCGGGAATGAACAGGCAGAGTAAGGTAATACCTGTTGGAAGTAGGGCTGGCAGGATCCCTCCTTGAGCAAGCTGCCATCCCCTCAGGGTATGAAATCTGTAGCCTCCTCCAAAATAAAGGTGAACGTGATGGCCCTGCTTTTCCACAGTTCATGCCTCAAAGCATATTCTGGTTCCAGATGAGGACGAAACTTCACCAGAGCCAGGATTTTGCCCTGCTCCCTTTAAGGAGTGTCTCCCTTCAAGGAGCATCTCAGAGCTGCTCGTGTAGTCTCTATTCCTATGAGGGCAGAGAACTAGGCACTGAAGATCATCCTAGGCTGCAGCCTTTTGACTTCCCAAATACAAATGAGTGGCAATTATGCAGTGACTGATTATATAAAAGGGAGATGTGCCTGGAGAAGGTGTGTGTGCGTCAGGGACTAATGAAGATGGTTCAGGTGTGAGGAGCATGCACTCCCCGAGCTGGCAGGGAGGCTGCAGGACTGTCGCTGGTACTCTCGTTGGGATTTCAGCAACTCCTTCCTCTGTGTCACTGTGGAGCTTTTTTTGCTACAAACACTAAATGGTTTCCTCGCAAAACTTTTCGGGTGTCACTACGTGGAAGCAACACTTCAGGCCTGTTTTCTGCTGCCCATCTCTGTGCCTGGTCATTTTAATACCCTCATCCCCAGGACCTCACAGGGACACCCCAGACTACCCAGGCAAGGTGTCCCACTGCAGGAATCTTCAGGGAAAGCACAACTCTCCTGCAATTGGGTCACCCAGAGTATTTCTGGGCAACAGCCCCATGATGAGGGAAGAGAGCAGCTCAGAGGAGAGTAGGCTGGGAACATTAAGCAGCAAAGCCTGGGATGCTCTCTACGTGACATGTCTCTGCTGGGGTCAGTTCATGGAATCACAGAATGGTTTGGGTTGGAAGGGACTTTAAAAGACCATCTAATTCCAACTCCCTGCCATGGGCAGGGACATCTTCCACTAGACCAGGTGGCTCAAAGCCTCATCCAACCTGGACTTGAACACTTCCATGAATGGAACATCCACAACTTCTCTAGGAAATCTGTTCCAGCGTCTCACCACCCTCACATTTCAGATTTTAAATGGAAGAACAGGGAAATAAAAACCCCTGCCTGTGCAGACTGGCTTTATGGGCAGTATGCATAGCAGGGAAGGCAGGAAAGGTCATGTCTGTTCCCAAGGCATGAAGAGGTCACCCAGTCCCATCTGAGGTGTGGTAGCTGGAGCAACCAGTCCTAGGTCTGGTTCCTGTAGTGCCATCAGGCTTCTTGAGGAGCACAGTGGAGGCCTCCTCTGTGGTTTCATGGGCTGTGAGCTGGCCAGTGGAGGAACCATATCTTGGCTCCTGTGGCCACAGGTACCATCACCACCACCAGTGAACACCCAGAGATCAGGTCCTCCTTCCCCAGCAGGTTGGACTGGGATACTTTGATGTGGCAAAAACATGGACAGCTCTGAAAAAAAAATTCAGAGAAGTTCAACAAAATAGCTACGAGAGAGAGTGATGGAGGGTGGTTCAATGGGAATAGCACAGCAGACAAGCCAGAAACGTGACCAATACCTAGAGGTGTGAAGAGTCAAAGGATGGGGGTGTAATACAGAAGGTTGTGTTAGTAGGGATGAAACAAAATGCAATCAGCTGAAGTACAATGGTTGCTCCCCAGCTCCTGCATCTCCAATATTTATGATAATTTTAAAACCAGTATTTGCTAGAGACACAAAATGGCCCACTGGGAGAACACTGAAGGTTTCTGAGGAAGAGTGGTTTCTGTACCTGCTCCTACATGGCCTTATCATGAAGGCACTTGACATGGCCTCAATGACAAGCAACCTGACACATCTCCCCATCAGCTTTCTGAGGGCCTGTGGCTGCGAAGTCACCCTTTGTTTCACCCTCCTCTGCTGCACCCACACTGAGCACAGGAGTCCTTGCACCAGCAAATCGGGACGTCTGGTAAAGCCCAGTAATGTGCTTCATGAGTATTGATCTATTTGCCTCACCAAGTGCTTTTCTGGCCTGCTGTATTGGGGCTTTTCAGACTATGGGGAAGGACAATATTTCCCCTCTACACTGTAAGGGAAAATTCTTGTGTGAGCAAGAAGGGCTAGCATTGGAATTACTGGCGGGGACCATGTAAGGTGGTGTGTTCAACAACTGATACAGGTCAGGATGCCATTGGCTTTCTTGGCCACTTGGGCACACTCCTGGCTCATGTTCAGCCACTATTGACCAGCACCCCCAGGTCCTCTTCCCTGGGCAGCTTTCCAGCCACTCTTCCCCCAGCCTGGAGCTCTGCATGGGGTTGTTGTGACCCAAGTGCAGCACCTGGCACTTTGCCTTGTTGAACCTCATCCCGTTGGTCTCAGCCCATCTCTCCAGCCTGTCCAGGTCCCTTTGCAGAGGGATCCTCCTGCCCTCCAGCAGATCAACACTCCTGCCCAGATTGGTGTGATCTGCAAACTTACTGAGGGTACACTCGATCTCCTTGTCCAGATCATCGACAAAGATGTTAAACAGGAGTGACCCCAAAACTGAGCCCTGGGTAACACCACTGGTGACCAGCTGGATGTAACTTCATTCCTCATCGCTCTCTGGGCCCAGACAGGCAGCCAGTTTTTCACCCAGTGAACAGTGCACCCGTCCAAACCATAGGCAGCCAGTTTGTCCAGGAGAACACCAGGGGAAATGGTGCCAAAGGTTTTACTAAAGTCCAGGTAGACAGCATTCACAGCCTTTTCCTCATTCCCTAAGCATGTCACCTTGTCATAGAAGGACATCAGGTTATTCAAGCAGGACCTGCCTCTCACAAAGCCATTAGAGGAGTCACTGCCACCTCGAGACCCTATCTCAATTTAACTGATTCATCTTGGACATTTCTTTTTCGGTGGGTTACCTCAAGGGTGACTCTGTCCTGTTCATATGAGGCGTAGTCCTAACTGTGGTATGTACCAGTTAGCTTTGGCTCTGAGGTCATGGAAAGGTGGCAGTGTGGTGCCATCAACATCCCAAATGTCCTGTGGCTGGATAACATCTGGCCACTGTCAGATCACACAAGAACATGTGACACAACCTGGATATAACCTGAACATGCGCCTCAATGGCTGGGTACCCACATATTCCCCTGCTCCCATGTCCTGCCACTGTAAATACAGATAATCCCCAGCTCATGCTCAATCAGTCCTGCTGAAACCTCTTCATGGGCTTGAATTTAAGCTCTGCTTTATGACCAAGGGAGCACAATCCTTGCAAAGCCCCAGTAATCATAATACGTGGAGGCAGAATTGATACATGTGGGCTTTTTCTATCACTCAATTAAATGGTTAGTTTATGCAACATGCCGTCTTTTTGAATCAAAGCTGGGTCACTGTTAGGCTGAGGTAACATTAATTATTTTTCCGCTTGTCGGATCCCATGAAAAGGATGTGAAAATGGCCTGTTTATGAAAGAGTGCGGGCAAAGGCTGTGAGCTGATTATGTCAAACATATTCAAAGCTTCCTCTGCAAAAGGGATTGTGATCAACAAAGCATAGCCCACACCTGCACCCATTTCACAATGAAAGTTGTTGGGGCCATGAAGCTATTGGGGGAAAAGAGAGGTTGCATTAACCCTTTTGGGGATTGGGATCCTCCACTGCAGGATTTACATACACAGAGTTGCTTTTCTTATTCCCTCACGTGGATCCCAGGAACACAACCCCAGGAGCAAAACCAGTCTTTCCCACCTAACTTTTTTTCATGCACTGGCTTTTCTAAGCTGGATGGAACCATCACATTAATGTGTTTCCTCCTGCTCTTTGCTGAGCTCCAAGGGAAGCTGCAGAGAAGAGCTGTCTGTGCTGGAAGAGCAGGAAAGCAGTGCCAGATCAGACCCCAGTCCCAAAAGTTCTGTTCAGGGCAATTCTGGCACCCTCAGGGCAAGCGCCTATCGCTTCTGGAGTCAGGCCATCTCCTTAATAAAAAATGTATCTGCCTGGAAGGCAGGAAGAGAGAGAGGTTTGCTCTCAGAGAAAGCTGAACTGGATCCTAACTGCAGGGTGCTTCTCCCATTTTCCTGCAGCCCCATTGGATATGCTGAATAAGATGGTCTGGATTCAGCACTGAGCCTGACTGGAGCAGGAGGCTGGACCAGAGCTGTCCTGTGGTCCCTTCCAACCCAAAGTTCTTCCTTCTTTGATTTGGGTGGCAATGCTAAGGAAAACTGAGTTACAGTAAGTGTGACCTCCCCTGCCTGCCTGTGGTGAACCCTGTCCAGGTCACAGTGTCTCAAAAGGCAAAGCAGGAGTTTTCACACAGCATTTTCCTGCAGCACCTGAGGAGTTTTTCAGGAAAGAGTTCAACATTTGGCTTCTGTAAACAGAATCCCAATATATGCCCCCAAATCCTTTTTTGGAGCTCCTAGAAGGTCACAATCCGTGACACTCAATCTTGCCGCACAATCTGTGTGGGAATTTTCAGTTCCCCCATTAGCTTATACAGAGAAGCCTCCCACGAGCAGATGACCCTTATGACAAACCCCTTTGAAGCCATCTGAAGTCAACAAGCACACAAGACCAACTACAGCATAAAGAAGGTACTAAAACTTCAGATTTCTGTTCATTCCTCCTGTGGTTCAGGAGATTTTGCTGGCTCTTTCCTCTAAATCCTTTCTGATTCCTGTGCCGAGTCAGTATTGCCGTGTAGGAAGACCTGAGACAATCCCTTAATTCAGCAGAACTTCTACTGATTAATGTAAGAATTCTGCCTTAATAAGGATGCTATAGACTAATTTCATTTGTTCTAATTAATGCTCCTGAGGGAGATCTTGAAATGCCCTGCTAAGCATCACATAATAGAAAAGCAGATTAAGGAAAACCTCCACTTGACTCTTATCAAGGCTAAAGTTTTCCCTGAAGTTTTTCCCTGAGTCACTGCATGTCATGATGGCAAAGAAAATGTTCTTCTTGTAAGTATTAAAACACTTCCAGAATGATTTTTCCATGTGTGCTCATTTAAAATAATGTTGATATAGCTCTACCCTGAGTACAGAGCAAAAGTAATTACACAATAAACCTCTAAAACTCTGATGGTTTACTATCTCCAGTCTTTAAAGATGAAATGCTATAAAATAATGCACTGACTAAATGCTTTGACTGGGTTGCAGTCTTTGGTGGGGTTCTAGTTTTTATTCTGGGCCATGTTAAGTGGAAATGAGTAAGAAAGCAATACATTGCAAAGAGGTGTCAGTGACTCCAGGTAGGAAGGTGAGTAGGTAATTTTTCATTATCAAATGTTCTCAAAGATACTTTAACCTTGTTTGGAAACAAACAGTCAAACAAAACCTCCAAATACATAATGTAGCAACCCTCATAATTAGCATGGAGCAAGGAAAAGTGAGTTTGGTAAACAAAAACTCAGCTAAGAAACTATTCTTGATTAATGTGAACAGCAGTCATCAGAATAATTGTTTTCTTTCAAAAATAAGTCTTTTTTTCTGCTGATAATTTAAATCCCTTCCCTTAGGAGTTTAAAATAGCTTCAAACATTTAAAAGGAACAGAGGGTGAGAGCACTTTAGTTTAACAAATGCTACGAGCTCTTTTGAGGGCATAATGAAAGCCACACTATAAATGATGGAGAACAGTTACTATTTGCTTATAATTATATACAAATACATTAGATCTCTCAATAGTATTTGGGAGGGTTATTACACAAACCAGGCTATGACTTTCAGCTCAGTAGCTGGTTCAATCATGAATACAACTCTTCAGGAATCAGAATTTCCCACATGCAGGATATTCTCTCATTTCAATTATTCACTCCTAAAACTGGAACAAAGAGCCAAAATACCATCATTTTCTTGTAAACTACACCCTGCAAAATATCCAGAAATTGAAAGCGTCAGCATGTGGACATATTATTCCAAATCTTAGTGTTTTGATGCACTAAATGGTAATTCCAGCCACAATTTTTTATTTTGATATTTTTCCCCTAGGAAAAAAAAAAAAAAAAAGAAGAAACCTTTTTAAACTAATAATTACTCATGACAATTTTGTGGTGAGAAAATGGTGAGATAGGACTGAACCATGTCCTAAAGGGACTTAAATGTTTGTGGAAAAATGTAAACATGAACCCTGACTGAAGAAAAGTTTCTGCTTCCAGGATCTGGCATTTAAAAGCAATCCCCTCCTCTGGCTGACAGCAGCTGCTGATGCCAATGGCCCTGTTGGTCCTTGGCAGCCTCTGCAGCTTCTTTTCCTCTAGTCTCTCCTGCAGGTTGGACTTTGACAGCTCCAGACACTGATTGTGCTGGTGCTCTGTGGGCTGGTTTGGACACCACTGAAACGTTGCTAGCAAGGCTTCCTCAGCAGTCCCTGCTGCACCTGGAGACTCATTTATTTCCAAAGGTTATTTCTGGTCCTGGAGTACCTCCTGAGGTGCAGCTTGCTCAGGGGACAAATAGGTGAGGCTCATCTGATCACAGGTAGTTGTCTGCCCGGCCTGCTCCCCCATCTGAGCCAGCCCTGGGCTTCTCTGCTCATCAGGGGAGAGAAAGTGGATGTCTCAGAGCCTCTTTGATTCAACATCTGCATCTGACTGATGAAACAAGTCCTACTTTGCTTTGTTGACTGTGGAGGCATAAAGGTGGGGTGGGCAGCTCAGTAGCAGACATCTGCCACACAGACATCAGCTGGGTGAGGTGAGTCCTGCCTATCTATCCACAGCTGATTTGGCTGTTCTTCTTCCTTTCCCTTGGAAATGCACTGAAACACCAGACAGCCAGCAGTTCAGGTGCAGGAAAACTCTTCAGGCACTGTCCATCTCATTTACCCCCTGCAATAGCTGGGACATCAGCACTGTGAGCTTTTGCTCATCACTGTCTCTCTTCTTTCAGCGTGGAGCTGAAGTGAGGATTCAAACCCCGTAATAGCAAAAATACAGGAACTAAAGTATGTGCATAACTCCAGCTAAATTCTTTAGAGGCCCCCAATGGCATATCTTGTTGTGGTTTTGACATATATCCCCATGTGCATGTCACACCCTTGAGGAACCACAGGGACCTCTCACAGCCTGGCCTGGAAAGCCCAGTATTGCTCCAGGGGTGATGTCCACAAACCCTGTCCTTAGTCTGGGAGTGGGCAACTCTGACATTCTGGCACAAGTGCAAAGCAGGAATGAAGTCCCATGACCATCTTAGATTGTTTGGCAGCCAAGATAGCACCAACAGGTCAGAGGGAAGGAGAGGATGGACAATTATCTGTAACCTCTCTCTTCGTTACTGTTGGTGGTTTTTCACACCATGTGGTTTGTTTTGTTTGTGGGCTTTTTTGTTGGAGCTGAGTTCCAAACAGGTAGGGAAAAAAGTAAAAAAGTCAAAAAGAAACTGCTTGCTTATCTTTGTATTTTAGCCCAGAGGTGTAGCTTCTCCACCTATTTGTATTTCTCCTTTTTCCGTGATTTTCTCCAACGTCTCCAGTGGCAGATGGTAGTTTCTTTTCAAAGGAAATGCCAGCAGGACACTGAATGACTTTCCCTCTCCTCCAAGGGCTTGACTCATAATTACATGGGGAAAGATACATAGGAGATTATAAGAGGAATAGCAGGCAGCCAAAACCAAACTGATTTATGTGCAGTGTGTGACATATGGCAACATAAGACAAGATCTCTGGCTTATGGGCATTTTGGCAAGACACGAGGTGGATCCTATGGCAACGCCTCGTGTTTGCACAGCTCCCATTTTTGCTGCTCTGTCCTGTTTTCCCTTTCATCTGTCATCTACAGGCCTTCAGTGAGAGAGCCCCAATCTTCCTTGGCCAGTTTTGACTTGGGCATTCCTAATACACGTGCCCACAGCTGAGAGACACACTGCTTCAAGCTGTCCAAGGAATAAAACATCTCAAAGAACATCTTTATCCCATTTTCACAGACCGTAAATAAAGATAGTGATACCCCTTTTAGCTACCTCTAAAGGTAGTGTGAGGGCCACTTAGTGGGTTAAAACACCACGTGGTTGTTGGGTATTTTTCCTACTGTCAGGAAAAGTAAGAACATAAGAACAGCCAGTCTGGCTCAGATCACTCTACCTGGACCAATCCTCTGCCTCCAACAGGACCAAGAGCAGGAGTTTGAGGAAGGATTAGCAGGACAAAACAAGACCCTTGCCTTTACCTTTATACAGCCTTCACTTGACTGCCACTAAGCTGAAATAATAGTAAAGGATTGACTATTCCCCCACTTGCCTTTCCTTTCTTTTTCCCCAGTTCCCTGGAAATGAGTCACCACGTGAGACAGGGAAGGCAAGAGGCATCTGCTGTCAATGGGAAGAGCAGCTCTCAGTCAAAGGCAGTGGGACAAAGCTGCTTCCTACAACCAGGAAGGGAGTGGAAATTTCCATGGGGTTGGTGCTCCTGAGTCCCACCAATCTTGTCTGCAAACCCTCTACCTTTGATTCCAGGATCTCCTCACAATGGACTTTTTAATGCATCGTTCTGCCTTTGATGACTCCTGCCAGATTTTCCTTATCTGACTTAGGAAAGATCTAACAGGATCAGTTAGCTAGCTCCAGGGTAGGTTCTTTGAAAAGCAATGATTTAACAGGGCTTTCTTTTACCTCCTCTTGGGGTTCTCCAAACTTTCTGGTTTATCCAGCTCCCTGACATGCGGTGCTGCCCTCAGCGGTGCCTGAATGGGCTTGGTCGAGATGCTGGCACAGCCTGACCTGTGGCTGTAATTCCTCCCTCAGTGGGGGCCATGTGGATGCATCTCCTGGTTGTGGAGAGCATCTCCAAAGAGAGCCTAAAGACAGGAAGAAGCCACTTTGGAGAGTGTGAAGGTCCAAGCAGCTTGGAGTTAGCAAGAGGGTAAGCACTGAGTTAATCTGCACTAAAAGTGGCTGCCAGAAAGCTCTGGCTGTGCATGCATCTCCCCTTTTGGCCTCCTCACAGCCCTCTGTGAGGGTGGAGGGAGAAATGATTCCCACCCAGCTGGAGCTGAATGCCAATAAACACTGAAATGCTCAGCTGGCTTCAGTTGGCCCCGAAGCTGCACTGGGATGGAGAGGAGATCTGCAGCCATCTGAGGCCCCCACATTGATAAGGACAGCTGGGACCCTCCCAGGAGAATCAGAGGGACTCAGCAAACGTCAGGCAGCTGGGTCTCCTCCGTGGGGCACACCCAGAGGTCTGGCTGGAGGAGCTGTGATGTGAAACTGGTGGTTTGTGGCACTGTCAGAAGCAGAGTGGCTCATGAAGGGGTCGCATGCTTGAGCAGACCCGAGCAATTCACAGTCAGAGCTATCAAAGCAATGACCCAGCTCCCTTAACATGCTGTCTGAAATCGTGTTCAGAAACTATAACACAGAATTTTAATGCTCCATTGTATCGCTGCAGACAGGCCAACAATGATGTTTTACATTTTGCACGTCACCTTCCACACCAGAGAATCCCATTGGGAATGTCTGGAGTGAGCTCAGGGGACTTTGGAGGCTAATGGCATTATGTAAAATGTACATACAGGCACACAGCAGCTCAGTGAAGTATAATGCTGGTCTCCTTCCAAAGCTGGAAAAGTTTTAATGGGGGAGGATACAATTTCCCACAGTACGGACGCACGGAGGATTTTGGATTTACCAAATTTGCAGTCTGTGCCTAAGCTAGGGCTCTCACTGTAGCCCCATTAAATAGGGGAGAGTCAGAGACGTTCTGTCCACCCCAGTGAGACCTCTGACCTTCCTTGGGCTCCAGCTCTTCTCCTTTACCCTTTGAGGAGACCAAAGAAATTAGATGGCTGAAGGTGGGGAAGGTAAGTCCTGCTCACAAGTGCCCATACGCAGGTAGCACCGCCAAAATGCACCTCCACATTCACAGGAACTTCTACCCAGGGTATTCAAGATCTTCACTGCCTCTTTTTCCCCTCACCACCCACTGAGAGGTAGACAGTAGGATATTAACATATTTGAAAAATGTTAGTGCCAAAATTCTATTCAAGCACCTAATTCCCCTTAAAATCAATATATATTGGGATTTAAGTGCGTAATGCCCATTCCTGAGATGCTCAAGAGGTGTGTAAGAGGCCCATGACAGAGCAGAATAGGGATTCACAAGGATATTCTTCCCCTCAGCTCTGACCAGTCTGGTGTGGAGTTGGACAAGATCAGACAAGAGGTGAAAGAGCTGTGAAGTTCGGCACAAATCCAGTCTCTCATGCCCCATTTGCTGGGTTCATTGCTGTGAGGAGACAGGACAAGAGTTTTTAAGGTTTTCCAGTGTTTTAGGTGGTGTGGCAGAGCTGTCTGGCTCCAGGTTCATTGGCACAGAAGTCCTCAGGGATGGCACTGTTAGAGGAAAAATGGAAATTCATGAAAGCAGTGGGTTTTAGAGCATGGACTGGGAAACCAATAGGGTTCAATTATGCAAACAGAACTGCCCATTGGAAAATTTCAGTTACCCTTGGAAATGCCAGGTGTAAGTCTCAGGACACACGTGCAGCTGGTGTGTTTGTAACCACCTGGGGCCATGGAGGGCAGCTGAGGAACCCTGTGGTGCTGGTGGTGAGGGAGAAACCTCTCCTGTTCCAGGAGGTACTGTGGTGGTGGGCCTTTGTGAAAGGGACAGGAGGCTTTTCGTGTCCTCAGGCTGCTTCCAGACCTCCACCAATCTGGCACATCCATCTTCCCAAAGGAATCCTGCCTGGTGATTACTTCTCCTTGCTGTGGCAGTGCCCTGCGTTGCTCGTGGCTCCAAAGGGCTGGAGACCCAATGCCTGTTGTGCTCAGCATATCCAAAACGTGGCTTAACTTCCCTTCAGAGACCTACCTACAGTCTTGCTGAACAGCAGCCAGGGAGCTTCAAACGTGCCCAGAGAGGTCACAGAAAGACTGAGGTTGGAAGGGACCACTGGAGATCATCTAGTCCAACCTCCCATCCCCATCTACACCAGTGGAAGGTGATGGACAAGGCCACTGTTCATCTGCAAGAGGATGGGGAGACACTGCAGTGTCAGGATGACTGGAAAGCCCTTTATGGCAGGAGAGAGGAAAAGAAGGTGTGGGGAGATAGAGGGGGCTGTGGGAGCAGCACAAGGGCTTGCAGCAATGGGGCTGCCTTGTCTGCTGCTCACTGGGACGTTTGCCATTTGTCCAGATTAGAGCTGGAGATACAGCAGAGCTCTTTCTTCATTTTTTTTTTCTTGTTATTCAGACAGATAGAGCGTTTCTTTGGTTGCCATATACAATTCATTTCAGATCTGATGCCAGAGGATATTCGATATGAGATCTAAAACAGTGCTGTGTGTTAAGTTCATAATGCTGTCTGTGCCGGAACATGTTGCAAGACTTTGAATCTCACCGTGTGTTAGTGCCATCAGATACACCTCAGTGCAATCAAATGTAACACGCCCAGCTGAAGAAAAGATGTGACACCTTTGCTGTAAAGCTAACAGAAAACTAGCCAAAAGGGAACAAAACCCGATTTGGCAAAGCCTCAATCAGCTCAGAGGAAATGGCATTCACAGTGTGCAGGTACTCCCAGTGCCCAACGCAGAGGGTACAGGGAGAATTCTCAGGGCAGAAAGGGAAAGGAGGCTTTGGCAAAAAAGGTACAGTAGATAACATTGCTCCTGATCTTGCCTGAGATTCACCCTCTGCTCCGAGGCTGGGAACAGCTCTCCTGGATTCACCTGTCTGGATAAAGAGCCTCCTGCCTCCAGCTCTGCACTGCCTCCCTTCCTGCCCAGGCGGTTGTACTGCGATTCCCACTCTTTAAAACTTTTTCTCCGTATGATGTATCTGGGAAAGCTTACAGATAATGTGCTTCTAGTTAGGGAGGAGTGCTTGCTGTCGGATAGGAGAGCTAGTGTGCCTCCTATGCAGTCGTGACACCTGGAGCAAATGTAGCTAAGCTGGATTCCACATCTATGGCAATCAGTAAATTCTCAGTCACTTCACACGCTGGAACCCTAAGATGTTTCAAAATATGTGTAGTCATCTAAGTTTCTTCTCATACAGGTCCCCCGCTCTGTGTGTTTGGCTGTTGCCGGAGGGCAAAGCTTCCGTAAATTAAATATGGAAATCTACTCATGCAGAAATTGGGATATTCAGAATTCCCCAGGTCCAAATCAGTTACCTTCACCTTCTTTTCCAAACATGCTTTCATTTGGCTGTCCATCCCAGCACGGGATTTAGCAGATGCCCAGCAAAAAACCTCATGGTGTGTTGATGGAGCAGAGTGCCTTCAGCAGATTCTTGATTAGACACCAAGATAAGTGTCATGTATTAAAAGGTAATTGCTTTAGCATGGTTTCCTGTAATTTTAAGTGTGCACAAAATAGACTAGAAATTTTAGTACATATTTTAGTATATTTTTTCTGTTCATGCTCGGCATCTTACAAATTCAGTACACAGAACATGAAAATACAGAGGAGAGACTCTGAAACATGCCCAGTGAATGTGAGCACACAGCCAGTGTTCTGCAGTAGTTTGGTGTTCATATAGGTCCAGCACTCCCTGTCTTTCACTTACATGGGGAAGCCCATTGTCATTTTTCATAGCTGGCCCTATAAAATGACCTCAGGTGGTTGTGATGGTGTCACACCTGACTAGCCTGCAACATCCAACACTTTTCTAGGTGAACCACAGAATCATCTTGTCCAACAGGGTGGAGAATGGGATTTCTAACACCTGTTTTCACATTTAGGTGTTCAAGAGATTTGTCTTGCCATCAGTACGGACTTCTGTACCCAGACTGAGCATCAGCCTTGTCATGGTATCCCTTACCTTTGTATGGGAGTGATCTTGCAAAAGGACAGCTGTCACAGAAACTGGTGTTGAGAGGGATGGCCACAGGAAAGATGGGTGGTGTGAGATGAAAAATGTGCATGTCACTGCAAGTGAACAGATAGTTTGAGATCTTTTACTGCAAACCGTAGCTCCCCAAGTCCCACACCTGCCTTCCCAAACTTCAGCCATTTCTTTTTATCAGGCAAATGAGAGTTTACCTTTGTTTTTGTGATGGTTCACCATTTTGGGAGCTTTCACACCAAGAGCAATTTTGTGGTCAGAGCACTGGGCTAATAAGAGAAAATTAATTTGAAGTTGTGGCTTTGGAATAGATACCTGCATGCCTATGAGCCAGCTCCCCCCCCCAGAAAATGAACATATTAATACCTTCTAATTCCTATTGATTGTCTTCTGTGCTTATCCCTGAAGACATCTATCAGGATGGTCTTTGTGCAGAATCATTGCAAGGAGGACTCTGAGTTTGGTCAGCCCCTGTGGCCACTGCTCTGTCCTTTTCCTCCCTCTACACCAGCCCTCACAGCCCAGCAGATGGGTTCCTCTACAACGTGAGGATAAAAGTTGTGTGTTCCCTAAGACCAGGTCCAAAGGCCCTCCTGCGTCAGCATTTTGTTACTGGGAGACCAGTGTCTACAGCTGAAGCTTCTGCTGTGAGGCAGATCTTCTGACCAGCCAGCCCAGAAATATACTCCTCTTTCATTTGTTGGTTATTAAAATATGCTGGATTGCTAAAAATGGAAAGAGGTGTTCAGTGCTGGGCATGAGGAAGGGACAAGAGGTCAACCACTGTGATGACCAGGTGTATAGAGTGTGAAAGCCCCTACACAGAGAAGAGGAGGTTTCTTTCTGTACAGGACAGGATCTCGTGTGTATTCAATACACACAAAAGACAGTCAATAGCTGACCTTGAGAAATAAATAGCTTCCCTTCCTCAAAACTTCTCTGAGGCAGTAAATTGACTCTGCCTATAATTTTATTAAACACTGGTAGATGCTATTTCATATGCAACTTAACATGTGATGAAAGAGTTACTCTGCCAATCTTGTTCCTCACAGTTTTGCTAATGAATCAGCACAAAATGTGCATACAGAGTACAATGAAAATGAGCAGGAGGGGCAAAGTAAAATCCAAATGCAGGTAACAATTAACTGTGAGTGAAGAGCCATTATGGGCACCATCTAATGACTTACAGAGACCGCAGTCTATTCAATAACTAATTATTTCCCTCTTCAACTTCAGGTCTTTGCAGCTTTTACAAATAACAGAGTAATAAATCTCAACTCTAGGAGGTGGATTCTGAAGAGACTCACCTCTGTGTCTCTCCTGTCTATCTTCTGGAGGAAGCTCTAATTACAAGTCTGAATTCAGGCACAGAGGAATGAGCCAATGCATTTCAGAACTCAGCCCTGGATTTTGGCAGCTGGAAGATCTTTGGGTGAAATCATCACCTCCTTCAAAAATAAATAGGCTTGGATACTCTTCGGGATGAGGTTCAATGGCTCAGCTGAGCAGCAGAGACACGCTGGGAAGGATTCAGCACCACAGACCATTCCAAAGTCAAAGCAATCGGCTTCAGGAGGACCCTCCTGGATCATTAGCACAGCAGGCTGCAGAAAAGACTGAGCTTGGAGCAGAAGACTGGTATTAGCTCACCCAAAGAGTGACTTTGGGTTCACACCCAGGTTTTCAGATGGATCTGCTCTGCCTTCCATACAGGGGATGATGTGTCAAGCAGTAGTCATGGAGTCTCACCATGGATCAAGGATCAAGTGCGAGGGACCACCAGCACATTGGAGGAAAGGGATTCAGAATGGGCTTGTAAGACTCAGTCTGGAGAAAACAAAATGTTGTTAATTCAATTGCACAGGTGTACAATACCTGATTGGGTAAGAGTCTTGTGTCAAGACCTGGGGTCACCAACCCCTTGAGGGAATCCTTCAGGCCCTGCAGTACCAGTGGGGCTTTGCTGGAGTAGCATTTCAGTGTCTCAGCATAACCATCCAAACAGATGTGTGCCACTGGAGAGATGCTGGAACCTGATAATAAAAAATAACCTACATGGAAAGATGGGACAAACTGGGATTGCTTAACTTAAGGAGGAGGAGGCAGTAGGAATAGGCTAACGAACTTTGAATATGTAAAAGGCTGCAGCAGAAAATAAGAGAATGGTCTGTTTTCCATGTCCATAGGACAGCACAAACAGGAATGGTCTCTGAATCCATTTTAACCATTAGGAAACTTTTCCAGCAGTAAGGTCAGGAGGCAGTGAGGTGGTTTTTCTGAGCAGTCTGGGATGCTGCAGTGCTGGGCACCTTCAGAAAGTGTACCCAACCTATGGAACAGCCTTGAGGATTGGAGGCAGAATTTTCAAAGTCCCTCCCAGACCAATAATTATGCCAAAAACTGAGGCACGGGTTAGAGAAATGGATTTCTAATATCTCTGCACCTTTTTTTCCTATAATTTTTAAATGGACGATGGCAGGATTCATGCTCCTGATTGGTAATTTTAATTGGAGGATATAAATATATCCAGACCAAGATATAAAAGACAAAATGTATAAATAATGTATGTTTCATGACAGAAACCCAAAAGTTACTGAATCTGAAGAAGAGCTGAAGCCCTCCATGAAGTCCTTGTCTTGTCAAATTGGTGAACAAGAATGTAACCCTGCAGTTCAGCAAGCCTTCAGCATGTGTGCATATTTGGTATGTATTTCTACTACAAATGCATTTGTTTGTACACTCTAATTTTTTTTTTCATTGGTGGCAATGGTGTGGCACTGAATGCAGAGCGGAATCTCTGTTTTCAAAAAAAATATTTTTTCCTCATTCACAAGCAAAAGTTTATTTAGCCATCCTTATGATGATGGAGGTTCCATTCAGAATATATATATGTAAACACATTTTAGTAGCATAACTCATCACTGAATCTTTAACTATGCACACTTTCAATCTTGACCGTGTTAAGATCAGAGACAAAATGCTATTTCTTCTGGTGCTGAGATACTGGCAAAGGTAACAATCATTTACATATCTGCATTCACTGCATTTCTACTTACACAAAGTTAAAACTGCATGACCTAGACAGGTATGATGTAGTATATATGGGGAACTGCGTATTTTTAAAACCTTCCACAGACAGTGAGCATGGAGATCAACGATCAGTAGCTATCAAAAAACTCAAGTATTTCGAAGTTGTAAGCATAAAGATGTCTCAGGCTGTTGAGTGGCAGTATATGAACATTACATCCCCAACAAGGGTAGCTTAATGACAAATAACAATTTTTATTAAAATGTGGTAGCTTGGTATCGATGTCTGTGAATTACTTATTTTTCATGACACTGTTAGAGTGCACAGGTAGATTTTTAGAATTCCAAACATTATTGTGTCATTAAGAAGACAACATTACTGTGCTGCTACTAAATTTACTATCACTAACGATACTTGTGGACATGTGGGCCAACCAATAATGGGCTTTTGTGGTCCTTAATGAAGGACATTTTACTGAGCAATAGGTAGAATTTGCTCCACGTCAAAAATGGTTATATATTACAAGACAGTGGCAGCGGTAACTGCTTGTGATCGTATCCCATGAGTAGGTAGCCCTACACTGTGCTTTGTACAGTTAACTTCTAAACATTCCTGAGGAGGTGGATTCCTCTTGGGAGTCAGCTTTGTAATGGAGAAGATTGCTACCCTTCTCTCAGCTGGGAGTTTATACTATTTACATTTCCCTCTTTCTGCAGTTCCCATGTCAAAGCACAAGTGTTTTCTGCTGAAATAATTAAATACACGAATTGCATTCACTTGTACCTACATAAGAAATTCCTCAGCATCCTTCTGATGTCAGCTAACACCCATGGGCTTTGACAGAACCTGGTAATCTGGACACATTCACCTCTTTCCATCTTTCCCCCTTAACACAGCCTTTGCAGGGTCTTTACACACGCAAAGTGTCCTCAGCCCTGCATGCCTGAAATCCTAAATACATCAAAGCCTTCAGGTCTCAGGGAGCTGCTCCCTGCAAGTTAAATTGATTTCAGCATGTCTCAAAAATGGCTTTGTGATTTAAGATCAGCTCCAAACCTCTAAACTTGAAAACTATGCCTTGACTGCTCCTCTTCTTTTTCACAAGTCTTGGCCAGACGCAGTCCTGCCAACAGAGCAGAGTTTCACTGCTGCTGATTGCAGAGCAAGGAGGAAGAAACACAATACACTGATGCACCTGGATGTGACTTTTGCATGATGTTTTTACATACTGTGTGCTTAGGCTTTCCTGTTATCCTGGGAAGCAGAGCCTGGACGCCAGATGTTGGCCCAAGTTCAGGTGCACACAGACCTGTAGAGCCCCGGTCACTACCAGCACTGCCATCACAGCCCTGGAGTCACAGAGGTGGCTACTGGAAGTCTGTGTTTTGCAGGGAAACACAGAGCTCGAAGGGAACAGAGCTCACCAAAAACCTGAAATGAAGGACAAGTGTAAGGGCTGTCTGAATCCTGTGATTACTATTCTTTTGCTAATGTGCTTCGCGCTGTTCTCTTTATAAATTACTGAATTATCCTTAGGAACAAAAGGTA
>NW_020956075.1:187815-347196 GCF_003031625.1 Empidonax traillii
ACTGGAAGTCTGTGTTTTGCAGGGAAACACAGAGCTCGAAGGGAACAGAGCTCACCAAAAACCTGAAATGAAGGACAAGTGTAAGGGCTGTCTGAATCCTGTGATTACTATTCTTTTGCTAATGTGCTTCGCGCTGTTCTCTTTATAAATTACTGAATTATCCTTAGGAACAAAAGGTATTAGGGTCCTGCAAGCTTCTCTCAGTTTGTGGTAGGACTAATTCATTAATGTGGCTCCAACAGGAATGTGTGCAATGTTCTTTCTAATTGGACATGACTGGTCAAGAATGACTCGGCCTCCATCCAGATCACACTGTCACTTATGCTGTATAATAAGCTACTACTACTGGCCCATGAATCAATTTTTAAACAATCTCCAGTAATGAACTTGGACGGCCCATTGTTGTTGACAAAGAAATGCACAGTCCTGCTATTGTCAAGGGGCTCAATTATGGGTTCTTGCTGATAAAATAGAGGAGGGGGGAAAAGGGGGGAGCGGTCTACGGACAGTAGTGACAGACTGAAAGAAGTGTTTCATCTCTGGGGTCCTTACAGAGGATGACAAGCCAAAAGGTCAGTTTCATAGAGGTTTAACTTGAAATGTCTGAGGACAAAAAAGGCATCTAGAATCATTAGGAAATGTGAAGTTTGACTTGCACCATTGGAAATCCTTAATATATTATTTTAACTGTAGAACTGACAAACTCTTTGCCCACTGGGTGGGAAAGAGAGGTTAAGGGAAGTAAAAGCTTTATATTTCTCCAGTGGGGGGGAATAAAAAGGTTAATTTTAGTAACTCTGGGAAGAGTCTGTGAGGAAACTGTCAATGTTTCAGCCCATTTGCCATTGTCCTGAGCCAGCGGAGTCAACACGGGTAGTGGGAGAGGCTGCTGCAGGCACTGGCTGCTGGACGCTGGGCTCCCAATGCTTTCCCCTCAAATAACCTCACCAGTCACTGAAATGTCACGGCTCTGCCCAGTTCCTCCTGCCTGAACCAGCCTCATCAGCAGGGCGATGCTGCTTCTGTGCTCCACACTTTGTTCAGAACTACTCGCACGTTACCGGGGTTCCCCGGTCCTGACAGCATAAAGGAAAGAAACATCTCTGCAGTGGTTCTACCAGCTGGGCCTGGAGTGGAAAAAGATGTGCTTGCAATACTCTCTCCAGCTGACCAACACCTCAGAAAGCCCATGTGGGGCCACAGTTGCTTATTTTAAAGCTTTAAAAACACCATGCGAAGTGAGGGAATTGATAGCAGGTTTCTTCCAGCAGCAGAGTACACTGCTGCGAACCCATGGAAGAGTGCACACCCAAATTGAAAAAAAAACCAAAACAACAAACCAACAAGCGGGGTGAAAATTTACAAATGAACATGTCCACTGGGCCCATGAGTAAAAACCTTTTGCTTTTCCTGGTGATTTTAAACACAGAGGTGGAGGAGAAGGGCAGAGGGCGGCCTGCATATTTCCCAGTAGGGTGAGTCACTTCTCCATCTGGACAAGACACCCTGTCTCCATTCCCTGGCCACAAGGCAGGACGACCTCGATGCTCTTGGAAGATCAGCCCTGAGCAAGAACAGTGGCTGGGATTCAGTGAGAAGGGGTCCATCAGGGAAGTGGGGAACTAAACACATGCTGAGACTTAACTGGAGCAGGAGTGAATCCGGACATGCACAGCTCAAAGGTGGAGCCCAAGCCACACCTGCTGCTATAAAGGCTGCTAGGGCTTGTCTAGCAGATCAGCTCATCTCGCAGGATGCCCTTCAGAAGAAAGGTGAGGGAAGGTGCTGAGGACATCATGCTCAGCACAGCCCAAACACCAGCTTGAATCAGGAGAAGGTGCTCCAGGACCACGTGGCAGCACACAGGGACGTGGTTCTGTGCAGGCATTTCATGAAACGGCAGAGGAAAATCCCACATGGAAGCATGTAGCTTGGCATGGTTGGCTTTCTGTTATTGCTCAGACCCCCAACATACAGGAAAAATTCCCCCGGGACGAATCTGGGAAGACCATCAGCAGGGGAAAGTGCTGGGTGGTGGGTGGTAAGGTCTTTGCAAACACAAGCTGGCACTGTTGGGATATGCCCTCGGGATAAGATCCTGTCTGGTGGCACTCCTTCACTGAACTGCCAAAATAGCCAGATTGCAGGTGATTCCCAACTTTCTCAAGCAAAGAAAGGAAAGCTTCCCCTCCCCATTCTCCCAGCTGGCAAGAAACTCCCTAGGACCTGTGCCCTCCTGTGAATATACCAGGACCTGTGGTGCTAATGGTTTGTGATTCACCAGGCAGGAATGCATCTCTACGTCCAAGCACTGGGCTCTGCTTTTCCCACTGCTCCCTGGGATGGAGAAACAAGCAAAAGGAAGGGACTTGAGCTCAACCAGAGAGAAAGGTGTTGTGGGGTGAAGAGCTGCAGGCATGGAGGGGTGAGGGGTGGCTTTCCACCCAGCGTATCGACCCACAGCTCACTGCAGTCACCAGAGAGCTGAAGACAGCTCTTATGCCTAGTGTCAGGATTTTGAGACACCCTCATGCCCTGGGCAAGTCATACTGCAGCAACCCTGGACCATGGGACAGAGCCAGATGTCCCAGCAGAGGTAATTCCCACATCAGCCAAGGTCTCTGTAGGGGCTGAGTGAAGGAGAAAGGTCTTGGGAGCTGAAGCTATTTGGGCACTGGCTGAAAACCCTCTACTTACGGAGCCAGAGACTGCAGGGGCCGTATTCGGTGCCTGTCTCAAGTCTGGGCGACCCCGTCTGTTCCCATTAGGAGGCCCAGGCGGTAAATTGGGCCCTGAATATATAATTAAGCAAAGGGCACCATCCTGAAGCCAAGGTTCACACTGATTTGTTGTGGCTGGGGTGGGAACAGCCCTTTGCAAATCAGTCGCAGGATGTTGCTCCTAGTCAGCTGGAAACTTGGTAGCTCAACTCCATAAAAGCTGGATCTAACGCTTCAGCTCCCCAGCTGGTTTCAGCATCCTGACCAGCACGCAATCCTGTGGCTTGCTTTTCTGCACGACAGTCTGGAAACCTTCCTTGAGAGCCTCTTGTTTGCTGGCTGCCAGGATTTGCCATGCAGATTCTTGCCAAAGGGATAATATAAACAAAGCATAATGTCAAGTTTCCCACACAAGTAAGATGATCTATTAGCACTGCACTTTGTACTAATTATTGCACAGTGGGTGGGGGCTTGTGAAAGGAGATTTATGCATTCAGCTAGCCTCACTTTTATTATTTGTAAGTACTTTTTGGCAAGGAATGAGCGAGATATGTATTTTATTGTTACACTGTTGCAAACATCCTAATCTTCCACACTCATTAAAATCTCATAACAAATAGTAAGAATGATATATTGCAGCCACAACGAGCAACTCATTCATCCCCAGGTGGGGGCAGGGGGGCAAGACACAGGGAAGAGGGAGCACAGGGAAGACAGGAATGTGGTTTTTTGGGCCATGGCCATATTTGCAGCACATTGAGGGCCCAGGTAGCAGAAGGGAGGAAATAAGGTGATGGATAAGGAAAGGCTGCTGGGATGCCGGGGTGGATGAGGAGCTCTAAGGTATCAGCATAAAGAAGGATGCTGCTGCCCCAAAGTGTGAGTCAGCACTCCCAGAAAGCAGTAAATTATCTATGCCTTTCCTGGCAGGAAGAGATGTACAGTTAAACTGTACATCTGCTCTGGGAGGTCACATTGCCATCTAGGAGCAGCCAGGCTGGTGAGACTTGTATCCCTGTTTCAGGTCCTGGCATAAGGAAGAGCCCAGGGCACCCTGGGAGGGCATCTCAAAATATTTCTGCACTGCCTGGACAAACAGAAAGGACCCCAGAAGTTGCCCTGTGGGTCAGGTTGTCCTTGGGTAATACACTGTGTGGTGAAGGATGGATGTCACTCTGACACAGCCGGGTCTGAGTGGAGTGATCATGGTGATCATCACTTTGATAATCCCTGATCATGACTAAACTTCCCCAGTGCAGCACTTGGCAGGTGACCCAGGAGGGAACAGTGTGAGCTCAGAACCTGGGAGGGGCCAAATGCAGGAGCCCACCAAAGTGGGGACAGTTCTGCTGCCACAGCTCCCTTTGCAATGCTCTACTTTCACTGCCACACAGGCAGCCTCCAAACTGCCTTAGTAATGCTCAGGGCCAAGGTGGACATGTCCCAGATATCTGCCTTGTGTGAGCAGCTCAGGAAAAGGCCAGGAGTGGGAATGCCCACCTGGGCTCACCAGGGTGGTATCCACTCAAAGTTCACTTTCCAAAACTAAGTTTCAGGACACTGTGCTCCCTTCTTTCCTCCTGATGACAAGGAAGGTAAGTTCAGAAGGCAACCTTCGAGGGCTGTACCCGCTGGGTTGATGCTGGGTGAAAAAGGCAAAATTTGGCTTTCTGTTGTTTTAGGGAAAAAAAATGTTCAGTGGAAAAAAGTTGTCGCAGTTTAAAGGGCCCAGACGTGCTTCTAGGGCATCTCAGTGGTTGTAGGGCAATTTTATTAGTAATCCTTGGGTAAAGTTCAGAAAAGACAACCCAGAGTTGTGCATACACTCTTGATACATTGGAAAATATTACAGGAGGAGGTGAATGGAGAGGTGGCAAGAACCCCAGTGAGACACACTCCCTCATACTCCCACCCAGGTTATCACACCACAGCTGTCAGAGCCATCCCCAACCCTGGCTCGTGCTTATCTGGATGGGGTGAGAGTTGAGGTGCTCTTCCTCAGCATTTCCCACCTAATCAGAGCCCTCCTTTTTCTGCTGTTGAGTCATCTGCAGGGGGTAGGGTAAGAGAAGGATTTTCATCTTTATCTGTAATTTGTCTCACCCTGAATATTGAACTTCAAATAATGTGGTCAGGGCTTGCCTTGAACCCCAAGGTTGCTGCCAGCCCAGGACCTTTCCCCTGGTCACAGCCTGTTCAGGTGTGCTTTCTCTCTTCACCTGCCTCTTCCAAAATACCACTTTTGTTCTCTCTCCTTCTAGCCTCCAATGAGTTACATCACTGAACTGACCCCTGGTCACAAGGGAGGAGAGTGTGACCCAGAGGCTACATCTGACTGTCAGCACTGGCCTGGGCCAGGCTCAGTGTGGAGCAGAGCTGGGCAGAAAGTCTCAGACACCCTGTTTCCAGCACAGCTTTGGAGTGGCCACGTGTGTCAGGCAGCCAAGGCAACCCTTCTCTAGCTACCTGCAGGAAGTGATTGGAAATGGTATTGGCCTTTTATCCCTCCAAGCTCAAAAATCTTGGCATCATCTTTCTTCTTTAGTCTCAGGGAAATAATGTATTGGGACCAATTAAAAATTATGACCCAAAAGTTTTGAAATATTTGGGGAATGGCTCCTGCATTGTCTTCTTCCCCAAGTCTGGTGTTGGTTTAGCCCTGGGATGTTGCTAGGGAAAAAAAAAAAAAGAAAAAAGAGGGGGGAAAACAAAACAAAACAAACAAACAAACAAAAAAACATACACACAAAAAGCCACACAAACAAAAACACAGGTAAGATGGAAAGGGAGAGAAAGGATTAATTCAGGAAACGATACACATTGGCTGGACCTTCAGCCTACACAAAATGGTGAAGTAAAGAATATTTCAGAGATTCCTTTGGGGCTTATGTTTGAAATTTTTTGAGACGCTATTTCTAACCCTAAAGGTTTCATCCCCCCCTTCCTCTGGATGAGCTCTGTTACTGCAATGGCACTATGTTCCCAGGGGACCATGTTCCCATGTGGGAACAGAATAATCGCACATCCTTGGCCTTTGCCCTCACCTGGATATAGGAGGTGGAAGGGTGTCCTGCTCTGCTCCACCATCTGGAAGCTTGGACAGATTGTTCACTACACCGAAGTCATGACATGGCTAATATAAATGCAGGGGATTAGGTCAGGTCCTCCATCTGTGTTGAATGCTCAGCTGGAAGAGCAGAAATAGGTGGAGAGGCTGTTTTCCAGTCCTGCCATCAACACATCCAAATGTGACACATTGTGGAGACAGTTTCTGGAGAAAGTCTGGCTCCTTTCTGGGGCAGGAAGCAGAGGTAAGGGGGAGAAATCTGGTGCCTGGAATGGGAAAAAGGAGGATTAGGGGAGTTGTCAGGATGAGGCAACTCATCTCTCAGGCTTAAATTGCCAAAACAGGGATTAAGAAATACACCCAGCAAGGAATGGTTTGATACTGTTCTGGGAACCCCGGGTGTAAACTCAAAATTGCTCCATTAAGGAGGAATTGCTCCCAAATTGCAGGCCCACACTACTGAGGGTGAGATTTCCGAGGGTGTTGCTGCTGTAGGTGGCAGTGGACCATCCACAGATCTGCCTCACCAACCCACCTTGGTGTGAAACCCCAGGCAAGCAGCCTCACTTCAGTCCTTCCCATCATCAGCAGCCCCTCCCACAGCTCAACCCTGTCTCATTCCTGTCCAGCCATTTGCCAATTCCTATTTGATTTTTTCATCTTTTCAGACTTTATCCTGGTCATAAACTTCAGCCAGAACTGGGAAACTCCCTCCTTCATCCGGTGCCTGTCGTAGTCTGGTATTAATTCTATTCCCACCTTCCTCCCCATTCATCTCCATCGCAACGCAGTCATCCCATCCCTACTCCCATCTCCCCCAGCACTCCCCACTCAGTCTCCCTCTGCGCAAGTTCACCCTGAACAAGCCTCTTTTGTCGGGCCACCCCACACAACAAGAAAATTAGCATAATTTGGGCAAGTTGAGGCCACTACAGCAGCTACAAGCCGTGATTACGGTGCATGCGGTTAGCACGGCCTGCAACATCAAACAGCGTGTTTACAACAGATGTAATCCCTCATGATACAACAGGTGTATAACAGTCAATACCAGCATTGTAGCGATCAAATAACTCCGTGGCACGTTCACATTGATCCCGTATTAATCCAGGCCCCTCGGGGCTTTGGTCTATGATTTATACAACTCGCTGGGAGGTTTCGGCACCTCTTTGGCGCAGCACCAAGCTCCGGGCTGGGATCGGTGTGTAATTCACCTTTGCAGTGAGAGCTTTTTAAATCTGAGCTCTTTAGCGAGCCAGGTTTGACAATGGCACTGAGAAGAAGGGCTTGTCGGAGCACGCAGGGGCACGTTTCCCTCAAAGGGTGATTCATGCGCTGCGGCTCCAGCGACTGTCCTGGTTTTACATGCTCGGATGATGATGAATTAAAGCAGCAACAGGAGCCCACATCAGCTCTCACAGGCTCCCCGCCCGCGCTGTGAATTTCCTCTGCATCCCTTTATACATCAGCCCAAACCGTTTACCTTAACCTATGGGAGAGGATGGGATGAAAGCATACCAAGGGAAGGAGGATGGGGAGCTTCTGAACGGGAATCAAAGGAAAATCCCAAGGTAGAGCATCCAAAACCAATGGAAATACTTTTCCACCTAGGCCCTGGTTAAATCTGAGACACAAAACAGGTGAGATTCAAGAAGATGACAACTGTTCAGAGGGATAACAAGAACATCTGCAGCCGTCTAAGACACAAGATGCTCACCCAGGGCGGGAGTCAGAGCCTGACTCACAGCTCTGCTCCTGCCTAACAGGAGCCAGCCCACCTTTGACGAGTCGAGGGTCCTCATTTAGAAACTCATCATATGCCTAATTTTAGCTCTCAGCTCTACAGGAAATTTGCAGGCAAAGCACCAGCAATCAAATATGTGCAACAAATTAGAAGCTGTCTTTTAATGACGAGGGCAAAACGCATTGCTGAAGGAGTGTGGAGACGAAGCTGGTGTTGTGCGTGCTGCAGTCCAACAAACGAGCTCCTCTTGCAGTGGTGGCAAGCTGGTAACTTTCTTGAGCATTAAATGCAATTAAAGAAACAAACACTCTCCATCATTCCCCCAGAGTGAGAGATATTATCAGCTGTGGCTTTGTATTTTTACATAATCACAGTTTAAAGGAACATTTTTCCATATGTGGAAATTCCCTGTTTTCTCCTCCAAACGCTAACAAAATCCTTGCCGCTGGCTGGCTCCTCTCTCTTCATGGCTCCCTGTTATGGCACTCCTGCTTGCCCCAAGGCCCCAGGGAGAGGAGATGGGCCCAAAACAAACGCCAGAGGTGAACGTGCTGGAGATCCAGTCCTACACCCAAGCAGCACACGTTCCCCTCTGCTCGAGGTGCTTTTGAAAATTCCCCTCTTCCAGTGTTGAAAAGGCTTTTGTGATCTCAGAGCCCTCCTCTTTCAGGCATCCCACTCTCACGACGTGGTCGAGCGGCACGTCCCACCCATCACCGCGTGCCCATCACCCAGAAACCTCCAGGGGTGAGTAGGACGGAGGGCACAGCCACCCCGGGGAACTCCATGGGGTTCAGCCCGGCGGAGCCAAACCCACCTGTACCACTGGGGGGACACCTTGGGATCTGGATAACGATGACTCTTGCCTTCTCTGATCCAGTTAAGGTGGTTGAGCTCAGCCTTGCTCCAGCGGGTCACACGTGGGGCTTTGGTTCAGAGCTCAGCTGCTCTGCGGTAGCTTCATCTTATTCATTTTTCAACCCAGTGGCCAAATTATTTGCCCCCTTGCCAGGGAGCATGGCCAGATACAGTAAGCTTGGAATGAGACTCGAGCCAAGGGTGCACTGCTCAGGATGCCCTTACGGCATGGACATGTTTGCACACCCAGCCTGTCTCACACACCCAGCTAGAAACACCCACACGTGATTTGTCCACGTGCCCATCTACACCCCATTTCAGTCCATCCACAGTTACTGTTGCCCATGGATAAGGCAGATGTGCTCCTCCCACATCTTCAAGCCCCTTGGCCCAAGCACCCCTTGCACTGGGCGGTGATTTCTGGCTTGCTCACGTGGCCTTTGCTCAATTTGTTTGTTTGTTTGCCACGCGCGCTCCTTGTGTGCTGTTTGCCTGCTGAGCTTTTCTCTGCCTGCTTTCAGTACGTGGGCTGCCCCGCTCTGCTCTTGGATAGCTTCTCACCCGGTTGCAAGCCTGCAGAAGCTGTCTGGTTCTCCTGGCCTCCCTGGCTCAGCCCATGAGCAAGCACCCAGCACAACCAGGACCGCTTCTTGGCTCCGAGGTGAGGGTCTTGGGGTGTCCTGAGCTCCCCCACTACCTCACTGAAGCTTCTGGAGAGTTTCTTTACAAGCTATAAACTTGGTCACCAAACCTTGAAGCAACAAAAGTCTCCTTTTGTGGTGGTAGCAGGAGAAAGTCTAATGGCATCAGCACACTGAGTGGAGGTACTTTTTGTTACAGTGACCTAGTTATGGATGTTGCCTAAGGAGCTGTAAAATGGTTTGCATTGTAAGGGTCCTAAATTATCACCTAGTTCCAACATCCCTGCCATCTAGACACTAGATTAGGTTCTACAGGGTCCCATCCAAGTTGGCCTTGAACACATCCAGGGATGGGGGGCATCCACAACTTCTCCGAGCAGGAGACCTAAAACCGCATGGAAATCATCCAGGAAAATCTATTGTTGCTGTATTCGTCTCAGGAGACACTTAACTTGGGACTGGACTTTAAAACCTGTATCCACTGGATGATCCAAATGGATCATCTCAAGACACAGGACACCAGCTGGGTGTCCAGGATCACTCAATAAGACAGGGCAAGAATGAGGAGCAGTTCCACTATCCCTCTTCCAAGCCATGCTGTGCTATACATGAAATTCCTTGGGGAGGGACTAAGCTCTGTGGTATACTGACCCATATGTGCTTTCACCCTCTCCTGCATGCACATTCCCAATTTTGCATGAGACAGACAAGAAGACACGAAGGCTTTGAAGTTTTTCTTAGACCAAGGCAGTTATTGCTGCTATTTTCCATCTGCCAAGACTTTGAGGACCTATGGCTCTTTCCAAATACGTTTTCTGGGAATGTTATCGTATTAGAGACCATTTAGATATAAAACGTCACTGCTCATGGGAAAATCTTGTTAACGTGGAGCCACTGGCGGAAGCTCTCGTTAAAAATTCCTTTCTGCTTGATAAAGGCTTTCCTTATCTAAACAGTGGTTTGGTGTCCTCCCCCTGTAGGCTGGTGTTGTGTCACAGAGTCCGGGAAGCCTCTTCCTCGCAGGCAGAAGAGGAAAGTCTAGATGAGCTGCCTTTCATGCCATTGTTTTGGTGTCTGGAGCCTGTAGGGTTCATGTTCATTATCAGTGCCAGGGGAACTGCCTGGGCCTCGCTGCTTGATCTGGTGCTGCAGGCAGTGAGAACCAGACACCTTTCCAAAAATAAGGATGGACACAAAGCACAGGCAGACTGCAGGTTTGGTGCAGAGCTGGTGTTGCCTCTTGCACTGCAGAGTTGAGGAAGTGCAAGTCTACCAGGCAGACAAGCCCTTGGAGTATTCTGAATCCCTGCAGGGATACATGAGGGCCCAAGCTCTGTCCAACCCAGGGTGCTCCTCTGGTACTGGACTATGCACCCACCCATGTCCTGGAAGCAGGATCAGCCCCTTTATGAGCTAACTGATAACCAAACTCTTCCCCACTCTCCTTCCTCTTTCACTCCTCCTCTTCCTTTACCAAAATCAAACTGACCTGGATACTGGTCATCTCTGATGCTCACACTCATTCAGCTACACAAGGCTACACATAGCTGCTGTTATTTGATTTTATTTCGAATCTGTTGTCATTGTTTTGACCAAATCCCTTTAAGCCCCTTTTAAATAGCTTAGGGACCATCAAGGGCTGTTTCCCAGGTTTGTTTCTCCCTGTGCTCTGCCTTTTTCAAGCACCTTTAAATCTTTGCCATTTTTACCATTTCTGTCTCTGTCAAGCACTGCCTACAGCAAAAGCTTTTCTCCTCTTAACTCTGACGAGCACCTTTGCAGACCAAGGTTCCTTTCCAGACTAAGAACCCAGTTCCCTACATGAACTCGATGCTCCCCCACCTTTAGCTGCAGGAGCTCTAGCAAGGATGACCGTTCTCCCAAGCAGCTCCCAGCTTTCCACAGGGGATGGAGATTTCAGGGCTTGCAGGCTGCAAGGGGGAGCTGGTTCACTCCCAGGAAGGGAGATGACACTTAGCCGAGGAAAAACTGCCAGACCCAAGGGTCCAAGGCTTGCCAAATCCAGGTCAGGTTATTCAGGATCCTAAGGGCCCATTCTGGAATGCCTGGATCTCAAACTCAAGCCTGGAGCTGGAGGCCTGGTAGCTTCCTAACTTTGTAGGTTGGGAGAGGGGGGGTCCTAGGGCTTTTAGGCTCTTGGTTTGCAATAGGGAGGCTGAAAGCCCACAGGTAGATTTACCTCCCCACTCTCAACCTACGTGCTTAGGCCACTGTTTCTGGTCCATGAAAGCTTGCTGAAGCCTAGATCTTCCTCGCACAGGGAATACCTGAGGATGAGCAATCCAGCATGTTTCTGCAGCACTCCACTTGCAGCGTCCTGTGGCTGCGGCCGTTGTGATCCTGAGCTGGGCACTGGAGGCGCCAAATTAACCTGAATTCCCCACAGTGTCCAACTTGGCAGTGACCTCCAGGAACTGAGCCCAAGACCCTCACACAACCCGAGTCCCATGTGAATCACTGGTGTTGAGGAATCTCAGTGCACAGACATGGCAACTCCCATTGAATATTATGGCTTGGGAATGCCTGCAACCAGCACCTCAGGCTGGATCACTGCTGTATTTTCTAAGCCTTTCTCACTCCTCCTCTTCCTTGGTCTCCCTGAGCTGCAAGGTGAGTCCCCACGATGGCTGAAGGATTCGCTGCAGAGCATTGCTTGCATTTTTTGATTCTGCAGTTCAGAGCCCTCGAAAGAGCCCTGGAGCCACTCAGCTCGTGATGATGACTGATACCAAACACTGTTTCCTCTTATTGCAAGCAAGTAAAAATAAACAACATCCTACTGTACCCGCCTCTATCCAGGAAAGCACGGTAACCGGTATTTATAGATAAACAGAGATACATTGCCTGCTGGGGTCTGCTGCAATGAATTTAGACCTGAAGATTGAAAATCCAATTGTGTTTATAAATCAGCTGTGACATGCCAGTGTCATGTCATCAGCAGAAGGCAAAGGGCATGTTTACTACAAGCAAAGGCACACGCTACAGTCATATGCATAAGCAAGTTTCTGCGCAGACAGGTTATTTTTTGCATAGTGGTTTTTTGATTTTTACATCACTTAAGGATAATGCTCTAGGAGCCTTCTTTTTTCCTTTGTGCAATTTTTTTTTTTTAATGGTAACATTGTTTTTTTCTCCTTTTGTGATTGACTGGAGGTTTTGTTAGGTTTTGTTTTTTTTAATGTTCTGAAGAATGTTTGTGCTTTTTTTGGCACCTTATTACAGACCTCAAAAAACCTGACTAAAACCCTGGCTGCTTCTAAAGCTCCTGCCAAAGGAATTCATGCTTCTCTAAATCTGCTGTTCACATTTCTCATTCCAACTGATATTTTTAATAATAAATATGGTTTCTAAGAATAGCTGTTTACTGCCTCTGTCAGATCCAGTCTTTTATTTGAATTCATATCTCATCCTTGGGTTACCTGTTTATCTTGAACAGAAATCAGCACCATGTACAGCCTGAGGACCCTCCTAGCAAGTTCTCTGTTGTCCATAGGATGTGCAGAAATGGGGCAGCCTGGGTGCTGGCATGTCACAGCCTCCTACCTTCTGGTATTTTGAAGGAGCTGTGATTTACACAGCTAAAACCAGGCTTTCCCAATCCCCAGTCCCTCTCCATTTATCCCTTTTTTTCCCCCTGATGTGTCTTGTTGCCAGCTCCACAGCCAGGTTTCCACATCCATCCCCTTCCGTCACGCTAGCCAAGGTTTTTTAGCTGCTTTTTTTTTTCTCTCTTTTTTTTTTTTTCTCCTCTAGACCAGGTCCTCTTATTAGATATGCCCTTTTCACTGACCCTGAATTATTGCTACCCATGGTCTTAGAAGAACAGTGCTGTTTGTTAGTCTAAGAGCACATGTGACTGCCCTCTTCCTGGCCAACACCAGCGGTTGCACCAGAGATTTCCAGGCCAGAAAACCAGGCATTTCAGCAAAAGCTATGGGCTCTGAATGTGATCCGTGGGGTCAGAGGAGGACAAAGGAATCATCATCTATTTGGGGACCTGACGGAAGACACTAATCAGAAAGACGTGCACAAATTTAGTCCAGAGCACGCAAGAGGCTCCACGGGCTTAGCCTAAACCCCCCGTCGGTGGCAAACATCCCATTCCTGCTGCAACGGGGCTGCCAGCAGGAGCCGGGATTT
The DNA here is from genome assembly GCF_003031625.1 of Empidonax traillii. NCBI lineage: Eukaryota > Metazoa > Chordata > Aves > Passeriformes > Tyrannidae > Empidonax > Empidonax traillii. The sequence goes on from NW_020956075.1 coordinate 201,004, forward strand.
TAAAGCCCGGGAGTTATACTACAGCCCGTCTGGAGTGAGCGGAGCCTGACCGAGCCTGCCTGGCGGCGGCGGGGAGCGGGACATTAATGGGGAAGGGCATCCCGGTCCATAGGGGTCTGGGCTGGAGGAAGGTTCCCAGCTCGGCGGCTCTTTACGGTTTGCAACAATTTGCAGATTAGTGTTGGCACTTCCAAGGCTGGGCTGGCAGCGAGACCTTTAACCAAGACAGACAGATTCCCTGCTGTGGCACTGTTCAGCGGACTTAAATGGAATAACGACGTCTCTCCAGCTTGGGTGATATTGGGTCAATCTTTTTCTGTTTCACTGTGTTTCCACCCCCCTCCCCGTCCCCATCCTCCCCCCCACCCCGCAGGTCACTGCGCAGCCCGGGCTGTCGGGAGGGCTGAGCGCTGCCGCTCCTCTGCCTTTGTGCTTCGGGAGGTTGGGGAGGTGGGGAAGGATCATTTTTATAACTCTTTGTACCAACGCAAGCAGAGCTAATGGTAAAAGGCAATCAAATCTTCTGCTCCAAGGCATAAGCTGGTTGCCTGCAGGGTCAGCAGGGAATGTTGCCCTCCCTCTCCTCTTGGGCTTGGAGGCTGCTCAGCATCAGCACAATTTGAGCCTCACTCCAAAAAACTCTCTTGTTCTTATAACTCCTTATTTTGCTGTGCTGCACAACTATGAAAATGTCGGAGGGAAAGATAGGTGCTTACAGGAATGCCCGGGAAGAGCCCCGTTAGCACCCCACAGAGAGTGGAACTGGAGGAGTTGATCATGACTCTGCTGGACCTTGGGGCAAAGTATCAGTCTGCCTTTCCTCTAGGGGTTTTTAACTGCCTCCCTCTGATCTCCTGTTCTCCCTCCATGGCACAGTGGGAGTTTTCTGCCTTTAGGTCCTTTCCTTTCAACTCCAAATCCCCATGGGTGCTGGATTTTCTCAGACTAAGCCTTTATGTGTGCCTGGCGGGTGGAAGCCTTGGGGTGGTAGATACCCCCACCACCTCCCTGGCATCCCGTGCTGAGTCCCTTCCCTGGGGAACAGCTCTCTTCAGTTTGGTCAAGGCATACCAGCAAGACACACGGCAAAAATGCAAGCAGGCACAAGCAGGGAAACAACCGTTGGGAAGGCAGGAGTTCAGAGGTAAAGCCGGCTGTCCTCGGGTAACAAACTCTGGGCCACCCACATCAGAGCACCAACCTCAGCTCCCTCCCAGCAGAAATGACCAGGGGCAAATCTCAAAGGCAGAGCCAGCGCTCAAGACACACACACACACACACACACACCCCTATCGGCACTGTCTCGCAGGGGAAGAGTCGGCATCAAAGGCATCGCGGCCTCCTCTCCCGAATCCGGCTGTGCCACAGCCCTTGGATGCTGTGCCGGGGAGGATGAAGGTGCTCAGGCCCTCTCCCATCTCACAGCGCTCTCCCCCTTTACCCACCAGACTCATGGAGAGATGAACCCAAACCCACTGCGGGTGCCTCCCACGAGAAAGAAAACATGCGCAAAAAAAAAAAAAATAAAAGGGCTGGAAATTTTCTTCTTTTTTTTTTTTTTTTCTTACTGTTGCATTCTGAAACCAATAATTAAATGTAAAAAATAACCCAACAACAATTAAAGCAAATTAAGTGTGAGGTCTGGGCTACCGGCAGAAGTTTGATTTGAAAAGAGCAAAGCAAGCAGTTCTAGTTGGGAACCCTGATAGTTTGTCTCACATACATGGTCAGAGAGCCAGAGCAAGGGAAGGAGGGAGGGAAAGTGGGTGAGAAAACATGGCTAATGCAGGATATGAGCTACGGATTGCGTGGGACCCTCTGTAGCTGGCAGGTAGGTTACAGCAGCCCTTTTTCCCTCTCAGTTTGCACCAAAGGAGCATTTGGGTGGTTGTGGCTGAGCAGCACTGGCTCCATTCCACCATCTCCATCAGGCACAAGGTTTCTCAAAACTTTGTCCAAAATAAGGCAACCTTGCCCCAAAATCAGAGAGCTCTCAGACCTAGAGGGACAAAGAGAAATACACAGGGGGTAATGTGTTCATGGGAACAACTGCACTACCCATCCCTGCTAAGCATCTTTTTGAGTCATCCTCTTCTCCAGGGTGAAAATCCCACTCTACCTTTCCACTCTTGCCCATCTGCCCTCCTACCCTCCCGGGGAAAATTTGGTGCCTTTTAGGTCCTGGCCACTAAGTCAGATTAAAATAAGGGTCCTACCAACACACAGCTGAGTCTTTTTATGCTACAGCCTCCAGCTCACCCCTTTGGCAGGGGTGAACTCCTGTGTCACACAGGGCACATCTCTGTCTCCCGCAAGGGATAGTCAGAGGGGCTTGTTGTGCCAGTTGCCAAATCACTGGACTCTAGACTTTCCCAGGGGATAAAATCCCACAGCCTGTCCCCGAGGCCAACCTTTTTTAAAGAATCCCTAAATTGTTCTTATTTCTTTTTTTTTCCACTGTGCCTCTTTCTCCCAAATCTTGTCCTGTCTGGGGAGATGGAAGAGCGAAAAGGGCTCTTTTCCCTCCTGGTTGACGCCCTGGACACTCACATGAGCACAGTGCCCAGCATCCCCAGTCTCGGGGTTTCAGCTTTTGGGGGTGACCCTAAAGAAGGGACAGGATATTTTGGCCCACCCTGGGGGACGGAGACAGCAAACCTCTGGGCTCAGAGGAACCGCTGGTAGCTGCTCCCCCCCCACACCTGCCCTCGGCAGCCCCCTCCCCGCGTCCCCCACCCACGGCCCTTGGCCGGGGGAGCCGCGGAGAGGCGCAGCCAGCCCAGGGCTGGCAGGGCTGCGCCTCGAGAGACACATCAAAGTCTCCCCTGGAATGTGTGTGGCTCTGCCGCGCTGCGAGAGATACGGAGCCAGGGATCATGAAAGAGATACTGCGATGGTTATCGCCCCATCAAATCAAGGGGAAGCTGAGCGTCGGGCTTGCCAACAATACCTGTTATTGTTCCTCCCCTGTGCGGCGCTTTATTAAGCGCTATAATCGTTTTAATATTCATGCATCTCCGCAGCCATTCCGCACCCCCCCCCCTCCTCCTTCTCCTCCTCTTTGCTTTTCAACATATTCCACATTGGAAAGTGCCTTTCTTGCATTTCCTGGGAGCTCGCTTTCCCTCCGGGCAGCAGGTGTTTCGGTCCGCAGCACCCAGGCAACGTCCCGCTCCGCACCGAGAAAAGGGGATTTTCTCTCGGTCTTTTGCTTCGCTCCCCCCACCTCCTTCGAGCCACCCCCGCCCCCCTTTTTTTCTTCAAGTAAAAGCTAATTAAACACCACCCCGCTCAAATGAGGGCATTGTTTCACTATCAATGCAAGAGAGAGGCTTGAAGCCCTTGGCCATGCAGTGCTCCCACTCTGGCGGGGTGTGCACTCCTGGGAAATCCCCTCCATCTCCACACTGCTGAGTGGTCCGAGGGTGTCCCTGCATCGATGCTTTCTAGTGGTTGTGCATGGGATTGGAGTTTTTACCAGCCGGTCTTGGATTGAGCAATCCAGGCAGAACAGGAAGGTTCCTTTATCCATCCCTCACAGGCTCTCCAGACTTCATTGCTGTGCTCAGAGAATAAAACTGACTGTTGGGTGGGTCTAAGTGTGGTATCCCAGAAATCATAGAATCACAGAACAGCTGGAAGGTATCTTAAAGATCATCTAATTCCAACCCCCCCGCAACAGACAGGGACAACTTCCACAGGACCAGGTCACCAAAAACCCCATCCAATCTTCCCTTGAACACTTCCAGGGATGGGGCAGCTGCAGTTTCTCTGGGCAATCTGTGCCAGTGCCTCACCACCCTCACTGTAAACAATTTCTTCCTAACATCTAATCTAAACCTGCCCTCTGTCAGTTTAGAGCCATTTCTCTTTGTCCTGTCTCTTCAAGCCCTTGTCCAAAGTCCTTCCAGCTTTCTTGTAGCCCCTTCAGGTACTGGAAGAGGCTAGAAAGTCTCCCTGGAACCTTTTGTTTTCCAGGCTGAACAACCCCAGCTCTCTTAGCCTGTCTCCTTAGCAGAGATGCTCCAGCCTTCTGAGCATCTTTGTGGCCACCTCTGGGCTTGCTCCAAGAGGTTCACATCCTTCTGAAGTTGGGGACCTCAGAGCTAACTTGATCTCACTGCTCCTTGGCACCAGGACAGGCCAAACCTCAGCCAAACTATTTCCACAAAACCTGCCAAAAAGCTGTGCTCATCACCTCCATCCTCTTGTCCCATCCCTGGACCAGTGGCAGCCTGTCACGGCGTCTTTCCTGCAGGTAGTGACCATCATGCCACACACAACAGGTTCAAGAAGCAGCATGTTTATTCAGGGGTCACAGCCCTAAGAAATACCTATGACGTGGAGTTTTATTTTGAGGTGTCTCATTCATTCTGAGCTGGGCAGTGTTTTCCCAGGGCTGGAGGTGCCTGTCACCAGATCCCTGGGAGCAGCAGTGTGATCCGGTGTCTCTAAGTCCTTGAAAAAACAGCAAATTTGGGAGTTGTTTCACAGGCAAATACTGAAAAAAAAAAAAATCTCCTTTAAATGGCTGTTTAAGGGATTAGCTGCAGATAAGGGAGGAGAAGGGTTGCAGCTGGCATGCCTTTGCAGCAAAGGCTATTGCTGAGGATACTGGGGGTAATTTGGAGAACAGGCTCCAAGCCTGATGCTGTTCTCCTTCACCTCTTGTCTGTATTCTCACAGTGTTGTTTTCCTCCCACTTGGCCCAGTTGTGATCCACCAGAAAAAATGGGGCCACATATTCATGCACTTTCCCCAGCAACCCCACCCCACCAGGACTGATGACAGGGTGAGGGACACTTCAGCCAAAAGCAAAGCCCATCAGCAGCACCTCCACCTGTCTTCCAGCTCCACAGAGAGTCCATTGTTTGTCTCAAAGCTTATTTTCATTTTAAGGCACCTAAATTAGTTTTTACACTCCTTCCTCAGTTTAGTAACAGAGTGTTTTCACTTGTAAATGAGATGGGGAAAAGGTACCTCTGAAATCATTATAGTGAAATTAAAATTTAAAAAAAGGCATGGTGGGATAATTGCCCAAATTCCCCCAAGTAGCTTGGGATCCCTTCCAAACCCAGCTTTCTGGTTACCATATTTGAGTAAAACCTTCCCCTGTTTGGTGTATTCAGAGCACCTGTGGCAAAGGGAACCGGGTGCATTCAGAGCCCCATGGCAATGATGGAGGTGTGGAGAGGAACTGCCAGGGGACAGATGAGGGGGCAGCAGAGCCCTGCCTGGGCCAGGGGAAGGTGTTGGCCATATATCACACTCTGAGGACAGGCTTCCCAGCAGCAGCAGCAGCTAGGGGTAACCCATCCCAAAACGAGAGCAAACTTCAAGGTGCGTTAGTTTTTGGTCTGGGGAACGTGTCCCACTCTTGCCCGTCCAGCAAAACCCCCCTTTCCAGCGGCTGGTCTGGAGCCCGGTGCAGAGCCATCCCAGGGTGGAGCAGGGGTGCAGGATGCAGCCCCTGGCTCCCTCAGCTGCGGCTCAGGTATGCACAGCTGGGGCTCCCTGGCAGGGCTCTGCGCCGCCGTGGAGTTCCCCCGAGTTCAAAGCTCTGCTGCTGACTTTGTACCCCGCTGGAAGACACTTCCCCTCACCGCCTTCCGGGTGAGATTTCATAGCTGCAGGAGAGAGGCCTTTTCATCCTTTGGCCTCAGCCTTTCTTTTCTTTCTCCCCCCCCCCCTCTCCCACCCCCCAACCCCACCTGATTTTCTTTTTTTGGTAACAATATCCTATAGAGAAAGGAAACAAACAAATCAACCGCCGGGTCTCCAGGCTGAGGCAGCCTCACCCACACACAGCAGCCGTCGCCCTTGATCCCGAAAACGCTGCATCCCCTGCTCCATCCCACGGGCATGGCAGCGCTGGAGCCGATGGGCGCAGCGGGGGTTTTGCAGCTGTGTGAAGCCCCACGAGCCCCACAGCAGAGCTCAAGGTCAGGAGGGGACAGCTTTGCTGGGGCAGATGGGGTTCAACCCAGGGCTCGGCATCAAGGGCTGGGGATCTGCAAAGCTGCTGTGCAAATGCACCTCTACTTTGCTCTCCTTCTCCTGCAGGAATTCTCCTGTGAGCTCAGAAGCTGTCGGGTCTTTTTCCCTAGAAGGGAGCGTAAGTGATGCTGGGGTACCTGAGTGTACCTTCCCTGGAGAAACTTTAGGCCATTTCCTCTTGTCCTCTGATGCAAAACACCCAGTTATCCCCACTGGTGGTCCTGTTCCTCCACGCCCAGCACTGCATAGGACAGGTGGGCTTGGCTGGGAGGGGGTTTACGCTAGCTGTGCTGGGAGGCTGCAAACGTTACAGGCACAGCACAAGCATCACAAGTGGCAGTGGAGGCATTAGTTAGAGAAGGAAATCCGTGCAAGCACAGTAAGGGACCTGGGATTTGGGAATATACCCCTTTTTCTTCTTCATCAGTTGGTAAATAGTTGCTGTCTGTCTTCAAGCCTTTAGCACAGCAGAAAAAGCAATTTAACTTTTAAGAAGGTATGTAGAGAGGAGATGTTTGACCCTGTGTGAAGTAGCATAGGACCTGGGACATGACCCCTGGACCATTTTAAGGGGAAAAATGAAGCAGTGCCACTGATGGGCTGAGCACCTCACAAGGCCTGTTGAGCACCAGCTCTCCTTGGAGAACAGTTGCATGGACACCGAGTATTTCAAGACACAAGACCAAATTTTGGTAATTGCTGGATGACCTAAATCCCATTCCTAATTCTGAAGTGATTTAAATCTAACATTTAACCAACAGAATAAAGTAGCCTGAGTTTATTCTGGGGCACGTGGTCACACTCACAGCTTATAGTAAATAGTTAAGGAAGGCAACTTAGCGGATAACAATCGTGTTCAGGGGTTAGGGATTGTTAGGAGCTGTTGTGCTAAGATAAGATTTCTGACATCCATCATTGCTTCTGTCAAACCCGAGAGTCTGTGAGTGTGGTAAGAAGCTGCCGTGGTTTCTCTTTGTTAAAAGGTTTTCTGGAGTTTACCAAAGGGATTTTTACCAGAGATTGATTTTGTACTGGTGATAATTCCCTGCAAGCAGGTCCCAGGTACGGTGCCCTATAGCATCTTAAATAACAGTTGCACGGCTATTTTGGGGGAGAATTCCAGGAGTTACTAAACTATTCTTGTCTATTATGTATCCATTTATCTCTTTATCTATTTATCTGTCTATTTTCATCTATTTTATACTAAACCAGCAGCTGGTCCAGGCAGGTTGCTATTTCTGCTGCTGTAGTTCAGCTGAGTGTGATGGGAAACACAACTTCCCAAGAGCCACTTTAGGGCTCATGGTCAACAGCCTAATGGGGATTTATCAAATTACCACCTGTCAGCAGAGCTGCATCAGGTTACCATAAACAGGATAATTCAGCCCAAACCTCCCTCACTGAATCTTTTACCTCTCACTGGGGTTCTGCATCACTCTGGGCCTCCCCATCCTCTCCAGGATGGAGGCAAAGGAGCAAACTTTCCTCTCTGGAGGGTTCAGATCACGTGGGAAAACCGCACAGAGCATGGAGGGATCTCGACATACAAATGTGTGGCGCCTCTTCAAAGCTCCAGCACAGGAGCTGTTTACACTGTAAATAAACAGACACAAGTAGCGGGTGCAATCCTTTTCCTCATGCTCACCTCTTCTGGGAAAGAAAGGCAGCTCCAGAGTTGCTGTGCTCAAGTGCAACAGCAGAAAAATCCTCCTCATTTAGTTTGTAGGGTGGCAGTGGAAAGTGAAATAAACAGAGCAAAAATGGGTCAAGGAGCCTGGAAACAGTGAAATAACACAACTTCCTTTTCAACAGGAGGTTTTCAGAGGAGGCACGCAAAGATGGTGATACATTTGCTCCTGCCATCCTGTGTCCAGGCACGCCTGGCTTCTCTGCTGGCATGGTCAGTGCTGAGGAGCACTGGGAAACGGGGGCAATTCAGGTCCAGCCCTCCCAAAGAACTGGTTTCCAGGAGGGAAAAAGCAAACTTCAGATGAGCAACGAGTGAATCATTTACTCCTGTCTGATTATTAAAAAAAAAATCCAGACTGGGATGACAGGTTTAGTGAGTATGAGAGTTACTGCTGCAGGTACCAGGCTGCAGCTTCCTTGTACGGGTACGACTTTTACCCAGGATGCCAGGGGGTCCCACATGTAGGACCCCAAAAAACAGCCCTAAGCAAACTGCAGTGGGGGGGAGGGAAAGTTTATCCCTAGGTTGGGTGGGGAGAGAAAGAAGAAAGGGAAGAAAAAGGCCTTGTTTTAGTGATGGGTAATGTGGATCAGGACAGAGTAACGTCCCTGGGGAGAGTCGGTGGGTACCCACCTGGTGACCTGAGCACAGGTGAGAAAGCAAGGACAGGAGCACTGACAGCCACTGTGGATCTCCTGTGGGTGACCATTTCAGCTGTGGGACAGCTCTGTGACATTTCTCAGGCCTTTCAGACCTACCAGACCGTTTTCCCTGGTCACCCAGCACCCTGGTGGCAGGTATTGGAGGAGGGAAGCAGATCGTGCCTGATCACAAAAGCCGGATGAGACCTTCACATGGCCAGGGATGTACAGCAGCCATAGGACCTGGGTGCTCAGGGAAAGGTGCAGAGTAGCTCTGTGGGATCCAGCAGCACCTGGTGGGTTGGGTGGCACTGACTGAACCAGCAGCCTTGTATCACTGCTTGGATTTCAGCCACCAAATGCACTTCTTCTCCCTGTCCATCCCCATGGGACTAAACTTTCCTCTGCCAGGTGCGCTGTAGTTGGGGCAGGGCTTGGACAGGCTGGGTGATGGTGGGTGAGAGAGCTTTAAAATAACCCAGGGTGTGGATACCTCTCTGGCAGTCCTGTTACTGAAGGGCCTGGTTTGCCCAAACAGGTATGTGCCATGTGCCCTCGGCCTCATTGGTGGGTCCCTTTAGGGTGATGGAGTCAGATGCACATTCCCCCACGGTGGCTAAGTCTTGAAGGTTCCTGAAGGACCAACGTTCTCCCATGGTGTGTGGCAAAACCACTTTTTGCATGTCTCCAAACAACATGGCTTTGGGTCAGGCTGTCCCAGGGTTTGCTGCCAAGCCTTGCAGAGATGAGGTTGGACTGGACAACCTGCAGAGCTCTGTTTCCACCTGAATTATCCCATGATCTGAGGAATTTTCCTGTGACTGAAGGACCAGCTAGATGCACATCACGTGCTGCTCTGTAATGAAGCTGTATCCAAAACCCCTCCAGACAGTGTTTGTGTCACACTGTCTCTGGGTATAACGACACCACCATCCCAACCAGTCCAACAGGATCCTGTTGTAAAACAAACATTACAGGATAGAGGTATAAAATAGTTAATGCCCAGATCCATGGATGGGCTTCCACCAGGAATCAGGCACCGTTGTGTCTCCAGGCATAAGAGTCTGGTGCCAATACATCCTGATGTTGCCTGGTCAAGCCAGGAGGACACCACACAGGTGTCCGTGCAGCATCTGTCCTCCAAACCAGGCTCCAGCCATGGCCATCCTCACCTTAGGGTGTCTATTTCCACCTTGTCTGGTGTCACCTGATTCTCTTGCTCTTGCCACAAACAGTTTCTACCAGGTGGTTGATCCACAGCGTCTCAGCTGGGCAACCAAAACTGGGCAGAGGACGAGGTGGGTTGAGCCTGTGTGTTCCTGCCATGGGAAGAGGGGAGACAGGGCAGGATGATGGCACTACAGCTGGGAGAGTGCAGGTGGCTGCTTCTGCTGCTTCTTATGGATGAGAAGCACAAGGACAAGCAGGAAGAGATACCAGAGATGCCCGGCCCCTGGCTCCCAGCTGCCAGCAGCACAGCCCCACAGGCCCCACAACTGCGGGCTGGGGGCTTTTCACCAACTGAGCACCCAACTGCTCACACTGCTGAGGCCACTGTGCCCCCCAGTGCCAACCTCAGCACCACCTTCCCTGCTGACAGGGGAGCACCAGTGATGAGATCCCGTGTGTTTTTGTTTGTGCTAGCTTTGCTGAGGTAATTGCCAGCAAACACTGGAGCTTGATAAGCAAAACATTGGCAAGATGCAATTTCTAAAGCATCTTTAGCTAAATTTGTAGCGGTTGTCTCCAATTTGCAGTCCTGTTTGTGTCTGTGAAGAAGACACACACTTTCTCAGCTCCTTTCTCATGTTCCCACTTGCCTTGCGCTGCCATGGAGGTAGAAGGAGGATTCCCCTCACTTTATGCAGCTTGGCTTTGACTGAATAGCTTCCAGTTACCTTGAAACCTAATCTTCTTTTGAACTCTTTTTAAGTCAGTTGCATTCTTGGAAGGAGATGAGCCTGCGAACTTGTATCATCTGATGAGAGAGATAACAGCCCTACAGAACCTACGCCCAGTGGCAGGCACAAGCCAGAAAACATCTGCACCTGCTCCCATGGAAAAAGCACGAGGGTATTAGAGGAGGCAATTTGCCTTTCATGAGTTTTGGGATATTTATTCCATTGGGAAGCTTCTCAGAGGTGTCCTGGCTGCCTGCTTAGGGACAACTGCCTATCGGTCCTGTGTGAACTCAAGGACATGCTGCAAGTGCATGCCCCCAAAACAGTGCTGAATGTCTCTAGATGAAGATGATCTTCATAATTTGCTTTTTTTGGGGTGGTCTGATGTTGTGCTTTGCAGTTGGTTAAACAGGCTCATGGAAAGAAGCTGAAAACCTTGCCACTGTTAGATCCATGACTCCCAAGTTCTGCTTTTCCTCTTGCCCTGAGATAGGGTTTAGGCAAGATGTGCTCAAAATTAATCTTGGTCTTCCTTGCCAGTCTAGTTCTCAGTGGCAGCAGCTGCCCATGTCCACCAGGGACCACGGAGGGAGCCCAAGTGTCACATAATTTCTGAAGATCATATTGTGGTGACCCCTGCTCTTCCCATTGCTGTCCCCATACCCTAGTCACTGGGTTAAGGTATGACTTTTGGGTAGTCTGCCTGGTTTCCTGCACTGATGTACATCCCTATGGGATCCAAGTGTCTCTGATGAGTGTCTGAGCTCCCAGCCACAGGATCCAAGGGTTTGGTGCTCAGCTCTTCCAGGGGGTGTGCTTCTCCTGGGGCGGCCTCGCTCTGCTGTTGCCTTTGCATTAGCAAAATGTTACTGCTAAGAAATGAACCCGAGCAAGCAGGGAGAGGCAGGGACTACACGAGGGAGACAACAACCAGATCTGCTTGCTCCCAGCCATTCCTCCTCCCAAACTGGTCGCAAGACAAAATGGTGGCCTCTGCCTTTGGTGCCTGCCATGCACAGCAGAGGAGCATCAAAAGAGAGGAGGGCTGGAGAGAGGGACAAAAGCCGCTGCCTGTAACGCTGTAAGGCAGGGCTGGATGCGAAGCATGAAGCAACCAATCTACCCAAGGGCGAAGATCTGGGTCCCCAGGGCTCCTGCGGGGAGCTGGGGTGACGCCACCTTTTTCATGTGCCTTCTGCACTCCTCCATGGCTCCTTCAATCCCCAGCTTCAAACACAGCTGCTTATCTCCCTGCATTACTCAGTGCTTCCCTACGTGTTCTCTAATGCATCTTCAAAGCACAGCGCTCACCGCAGTGAACAGACCGGTTGATTAAATTAGAGCGACTTCTAATCGACGATGGAAGTGACTGCCAGCGGTGGGGAGACAGTTTGGGGTAGCTGGGAATAAAATTCCCGTAAAATTCTTCATTGTCAGAGCCATCTGAGGTGACACCTGTGCCGACTCAGAGGCCTTCTGTAAGGTCTCACCCTTACAGGAGCAGAGGAGCGCCTGCAAGAGCAGGCGTGTACTAATGGGTTTTCCTTTTTTAGTAGTGTTATTCCCACTAGGATATTAAAGAGCTACCCCAGAGCATCTGGGCAAACAGATAATTCTCCCGAAACCCAGGGCGGTTCATCAGCTCAATACGTTGGCTCTGAGTTGTTCTCAACATTTTGAATGCCAGATGCGGGTTTCGAATTGTAACAGCGAGGGCAAGCAAGAGGAAACAACCAACACTTTTCCCTCTCGGAATTCCCTTGTTAATCAAAAATAAAAGGACAAAAAAAAAGCAGTGAAAATCTAAATTCTGGTTCCAGAGGGTGTGGGCAAAGTCTCAGCTGGAGCAAAGCTGGGCTCTTGAAAAGAGCCCAGGCTCTTGGTCTGGAGCATCCCGTGGCCACTGGAGGAGGTTTTTCCTTCGTATACTACATTTTTTTGAGTCATGGCATTGCTGTTTACTTTCATCTTCTTCTCGATCACAGTGGGATGACATCAGGCCCCCCCCCCCCCCCCCAAATTACTGGAGAGGAGCCTCTTTGTCAAGTAACCCCGCTGGAACCCTCCCAGTGTGCGATGGTCACATGACGGTTTTGGGGCTATGGGAAAGAAGGTGAGTGGGAGCGGGGACCGCTGGCTGCCAGAACAGTTCATACAGCCCACAGCGTGCTCCTGCCCACATCTGAGGAGCTGCTGGGAAGGCGAGCGAGCAAGGAGGGAGCTGTGGACCAGATGCATTGCTCTGGTGGGCCGCCTCCAGCCTGCAGGCCATCGAGAAGGCGCGCCCGCACCAACGCTCCCGGCGGCTGCGCTTTGATAGGCGCCGTGGAGCGAGATCGTGCATCGGGGAGAGAGAGCGGTGGGGTGATCCAGTCCGGGAAGTCGTGTCTATCTTTGTTCTCCTCCTCCTACCTGATTGCGGGATGACTCATCCCCTTCAAAACCAGCGGGGCTATTTCTGACACGAGGTGCTACTTGGCGTGAGTAAAGATGGAAAAGCCTGCCCCATAACTTGGATGATAAAAAGGATAATAATTATGCTTTATATAGCAGACTTACAAATAATGGCTTGCTTCTTTGGCTGTTCAAGACCACACACGCTTTTTTTTTTGCTTTTTTTTTTCCCTTTTTTTTTCAGGGGGAGAGGTGTGGGGGGTTAATTTGGGACTTTTTTAGCTGGAACGGGAGATCTGTGTGGTCCCGTAGGCTCCTGTATAATAATTCTTTTAGCTTAATATCTTTTGATCTCCTCGAAGTTATTCATCAGCCCTGAATAACACACTGCCTGACAGTCAGGACTTTTTATTGGTGAAACGGTGCTTCGTTTTGCCTTCAAACAAAAGCAGTCTTGATGCTGCACCTCTCCAGTTGCTGCAGAAATCCATGGGCAGGTGTCAGGTACATTATCAGGAGAAATGCATGCTCGGAGGAGACAGGAAGAAACAGGAGGAAGAAAAAGGAGAGAGGTCAACAAAGAAAGTTACAACTCGAAGGAACAAAAACAAAAAGCTGTCCAAAAAAGATGAGAGGTGCCAGAAAGGTAACAATCAGTAACAATTTTGAGGTCTTTTTACCCATTTAAATAACAATAAAAGGGGAAAGAAGGACTGAAGTGAGGGACAGGTAAAGGAAAATTACTTCAAGTCATTCCAAGACATCCCATGACTCTCTGCTTCAACTCACCACACAGAGCAGATCTTAGGCACAAGACGAAAGGGAGTCTGGAGGAGAAAGTGATCATGGTTGAGGAAGTTGGTTGAGATGCTCAAGTCCAGGGAACCAGATTGTCTCATTCTGCAAAATCAGTCAAGCTGGGGAAGGCACAAGTGAAGACCACCAGGCCCAGGCACCCTATGTTTAAGAAGGGAAGAAAGTGGTCTGTCCAGCTAAACCCTCTGACCTGGGACCAACAGCATGACGAGTGCCAGAACATCTCCGAGACACCAGGAGGGACAGTACATTTTTACAGTGTAAATGTTTTGGAGACTTGGAAAAAGCTGTTGGACTTTGTAGAGGCAAGCTCCTCCAGAGGAGATGGGTGTTGCCATGAGTGGAGAGGAATGAGAACCTAGCTGAGAGCAAGTAAGAAGTGACCTGTGCAGGAAAGATCAGCTGAAGACAAAGGAAATCACTGATGGGACTCTCTAAGGATCAGTGCTGGAAATCATCTCATACCTTCCCTAGTGACTTCAGCACAAAAAAACAACAGCGTGTTGTGATAAATCAATTGATCTCAAAATAGGGGGGAAGAAGGAAAGGCATAACCAGTCCAGCAGGAATGAATAGCAGCAAAAGAAATCCTGTCTCACTCCAACAACAGGGACACCAGGGGTGGCATTGAAGAGCACAGAAGGCAAGCTGACACATATAGGGTGGCATTCATCTGACCATGCATTGGCCATCTGAAAGTAGTTCAAACCCACTCTGTAGCCAGTGCAGAGAGAAAGACAGGTCCAGAGGGGGGATTTTTTCCTCCTAAAATGTGTGTCTGGCTTTTCTATGGCTGAAATTCATGGCAGAAATTAAGCTCTCCAGTAGGAAGCAGCAGTAATAGCTGTTGTCATTCAAACACCATGTATAAGAATATCATGCAAGCCCGTGTAGAAGGAAAAAAACTGATGCTTGCTCTAACACGTGGTCTTCCCCACAGAGTGGCACAGCACTGGCATGTCCTCAGATCATGGCAGCAGGGATTCTGAGTTTCATCATCGAGCCTAGTTGGGACAGAGTGGTGATAATCCATCCTCAGGCCTCCTACCATTGCTGCTGAGTAGCATTCATTCATGGGCAATTCTGGAAGAGGGAATGGTTCTTCCAAGGACTCTGCACCTCATGTAATATTATTGTGCCTGCTTTGTCCATCCCAGCCAGGATTTCAACTCCATTAATAGCTGAAGGATGACATTTCTCTTCCTTTCCTGCCAGGTGCCCACATTTATCCCATGGGGTACAAAGAGATCAAAAGAAAGTGAAATGAAGCCCACCTCAAGGTGTTTGTAGCAAGGTCACCTCGGTTCTGAGCTGGGGGACCTGCAGGTGCCAGGCTGGAGACACCCTCTTGTAAGAGCAGAGATGCTGGGAGAGGCTCTGCTGTTTGGATGCATGGACCACATGCATCCATCTGCCCATGCTGAGATCTGTCTCCAGCAAGGGTCCTAGGCTCCCAGCAGCAAACAGCAAACAATTTCTGATCTCTGGGAAGCAAAGGAATAGAAGCAGAGGTCAGAAATACTGTCCCAGTGAACTGTGGCCGCAGTTGGCCAGCTACCCAAATCAAGAGTTTTTCTCTCCAGGTTTTAACTCCATCCTTGCAGCACAGCAGACAGGTCAAAGCCTGCTTTGAAGCGAAACCCGGGCTGTAACCTATATGCCCAGGCAGGCACACAGCCAGGTTCGCACTGTGCATTAACCCTGGCTCTCAAGGCTTGTGTGTGGACAAAGCTGGGCAAAGGCTTTGGTGGAAGGCTCAAAGCTGCGTGGGAAGCTCCTCGGGAAAGGGGCCAGGGGTGCAAAGGCTGCCCAGTAGCCAGGTGGCAAACGTTGGAGAGGGAACTGACAAGGGCAAAAGTGGTCCAGCAGCATTAGGCAGGAACCAGGACTGAGATTTTGCGTGGAGGTTTCCTTCAGCTGAGCCCCTGTGATGCAACTCCCAGACGTGGTGCTTTGGCAACACCGACTCACACGGGCACTGGGACAAACCTAACAGTGGCAAGACAGTCGCAGCATCCAGTGCCAGCAAGAGCAGGGCCATGCTCTGCCTGCTGCCCCCACTGGGGCTTTGCAAACCAGCCCCATCCCCAGGCTACCCATGAGGGTATGAAAGCACTGAGGGGGGAAGGCAGAAAGACAGAGCTGCTAATGCACAGCCTGGATGAGGGAAATATGCAAGGTTATTGGTAATAATATCTTGGTTTGGGCTGGAAAATTAAAGACAAAGAGCAAAGCATGGTATTTAGGCGTGGATTAGAAAGGAATGGTAAATAGCAGGCAAGAATGTAGCCAGGAACAGGATGCTTCACTATGACAAATTACAAAGGCAGCTGAAGGCAAGAGAGAGCTGTGGGTCTGGGCCTGACTGGTGAAGGAGGGATATAAAACAAATCCAGGCTGAGCTGGCATGCTGGCAAATGTCTTTGTACCCTTCAAATGCAACAAGATAGAGCCAGAACCCTGGTGCTGGTTTTCTACAGGGAGCTTGAGGGTGGTGTTGGGGTTTGGGGGCTTGAACTGTGGACTTCCACACCTATAAGGTGCACTGAGCAATGGGCTCAGTGTCAGGGGCAGTCCTGGCCCAGCATCCCTGAGACTCTGCTCTGAATAGATAGAAACACACAGGGGGAAAGCTGAAGCTATGGCTAAAATCTGCCCTTCTTGTTATTGCCAGGGACTAGAGGAAAGTAATTTTAAATACAGCTGTGAAGCAGTTTTTTGCAAAAAATCTGTTGCCTTAAGAGAGGTGTACAGATGCACTCAAGTATCTTGCTCCTCTAGCCCCCAGCTGCTGCTCCTCCAGAAGAGCACCCGTCTCCCACAGACACATAACCCAGCCCTTGAGGATACCTCAGACAACCCCAGCACTTCTCAAATGGCCACAGGTTCCATGTCTGTCTGCCAAAATTTGGCCCTCAGAGTCGGTGCTGGAGAAAGCTCACAATGCCCAGGAAACTCTCTTATAGAAACATCATCAAATTCAGGGATTTATGCCTCAATTCCGAGCACAAACAGAGCTCTAACTGGGGAATCTTTTTTCTGCTCATTGCTGGGCTACAAGCTTTCTCAGCCATAACGGTGGCTGCCAGCAGCTGGCTCTTGCACAAGCAAGACACAAGGCTCTTAAGCTAAGCAAAATTCATATATGCAACACTAATAAATCCTCAAGAGACACCAATGGAGTGCATGGGTCAGACAGGTCCCATTTCCATACAGAGCAAATCAGCTTTGCTACATCCAAATGAGGCCAGTCACATCAATTTACAGCTGCTGGAGAAGTGGACCCAAAAAACCTGATAGGAAAGCTATTTCATCCGTCATGACTTCGCTTCGGAAAGCAGGTCGTGAGGCAGTTTATTGAGTGCAGTGCTCAGATGCAATCCGATAAGGCCCTTCCATGCCTGGAAGAAACACCTGTCTGGAGAGATTTTAATAATGACAGCCTTGCAGAAGGGTCGTACTGCTGGGCAGCAAATGTCCTCATTCAGTCTGTGAAGAGGAGCTGCATTTATTCCTGGTGCACCACTTTTCCTGTTAAACCAGACTCCTAGGAAAGACTGATGCGGAAGAAGATGCAATCAAGGCAAGCCAGTGGAAAGATAACCCATCAATTACCCAGCGGCTTGGGATATTCCTTCAAAGGCCCATTCAATTAGACATCTGATTTGCATGTCTTTCCCATTTGCTGCAGGTACTCATTAGGGGCATTTAAATACAACCCTGACTGCAGCCCCACAAAGCCTTGGGTGGATGCTTTTGAGAACCTCATTTTAGTTTATCAGAGTTGTCAGAAGTTGCAATTACTGTAGAGCGAGAAACAAAGTGCTTTATCGCCCGTTCAAATCTGCTGGGATTAACACCCCTCTCACAAAAATAAGTGTCTTTGCAGTCTTTAAAGATCCCAAAGATCAAGATCTCTTAAGTCTCATAAGAAGGACAATCACAGTGACCCCAAAACACTGGACTGATGTGTGGCTCAGATTAACAGCACCTTTTACCCCCTCTTTTTAACAGATTTGTTCCCCAGGTTGCCATCCTGGTTCCTTTCGACTTGCACCACAGTTCAGACTAAGTCAGAACCAGCTGTTCTCCCTTCAGAAAGAGACCAGGGCTGGGTCCTGCCTGCCCTTGGCTCCAATATCTTGGTTTCTTGACAGTGGAGAAGGAACTACCCTACAGTCCCTGTGCAACAAGTCAATCCTGTCCTTCCTCTCTGACCTTTGCTGCTCTGTCCGAGCCTTGTGCTCTCCTTCCCAGCATTTTAGTCTGAGCTGCTATTTCAAGCTATTTCTGAGTTGAATTAGGACGGAAGTGATATGTGGATCCTCATCCAGCTGTGGTCAGATGCTCGTCTGAGAGTTTTTGTTCTCAGATGAGCAGCATCAAGCTTGGCCCCTGGCTGGGACATCCACACTGTCCCTATCCCGTGTGGGTATTGCTCTCTAATGAGGCCAAATCTACCTGGAAACTACTCAAGAGTCTCTTTTCACATAGGATATAGGAACTGAAAGTCTTCAAGTCTCCCTTCCCCCTGAAAACCTGCCTGAAATGGGCCCAGAACTTCAAAGATTGCTATGGGAGGAGACAGCTGAGAGCTGATAGAGCCTTCAGGAGAACAGCTAAAATAACCACCCCTCCTTTCCTCCTTCCCCACTTTGGCAGAGCAACACAAGCAGACGTGGTGTAGACACAGCTGTACCCACACGCAAGGGCTTTGGTCAGTGTGTTACCGTGGGAGGCAACACAGAGAAACACGCTCCAGCAGCAGAAATCCTTGCAGCATTGGCCCAGCCTTGGTCAATATTTGTCCCAGGTTTGCATGGAGCCAGCCTCAAGGCCAAAGAGGACTTCACATCCCTGCGTGTGTCAAGCCAGGAGACCTGGGCCAGGCACAAGGGCTGTACCATACACAGCGATACCCCGTCCCTGGAAGGGTGGGTGCTGAAAGAAGTATGAGAGAAAAAAACAGGTATGACCCCCAAGCCCCAGTCAGCCTGGCCCCACCAAACCCTTTGTGACCTCCTTGTGCACCGGCACAAGCAAGAAAGAAGACAGTGTTTTAAAAGAAGACAACCATGTTAGCCTTATCCCAGCCTTTGATTTCTGCTTGGATGTTCTTGTACAAGGTATAAAGGTAGTGTCTTTAATGAGATTACATATTATAGTCAGTCAGGAGCTGTTAAAAGGCTGTTTCTAATGGGATTAAAATGTATAGCACCCAGTTATAGCCGTAATTGCATTACACCCCTAAGGACAGCCTGTAGTGTAAACTGAAGGCAGGTCAGGGATGCAGCGCACGCTGCTTCGCTTCAGTATCTCCTGAGCTGCTTCCCTGTTTTTCCTTTTTTCCCCTGTCTTGGATGAAGAACAAAGAGGGAGAAGATTTAGCAGAGTGTCAGGAAGTGACTGGAGGCTAATCCCTCTGCTGACACTCCCCAGCACCAGGGGGAAGTAACTGAGATCAGCCAAATTGGCATATCAAAAGCCTTCTAATTATGTCACTGGTGGTTTAAGCCAATTCCTAACATTCTTATTCATGGAGTTTCCAGCACAAGAAAACCTTTCTTAATCTGAGCCGTTGTTGAGTAGAATGTAATGTCATGGATGGGTTTTTCACTGTTGGTGTTGGGGATGCCAGTCTGGCTCTGCACTCACCCAGGCAGCAGCCTTGTGTGATGGCACAACGTGGCAGGGCATCTCCCAGTTGTTTCTTTTGTCACCATGGATGTATCACCTGAAAAATAAAATCAAATCCCTCCTCCCCGTGCACTTTCAATCTGGTTAGCTCAGACCAGCTTTTTGCAAAAAAATGATAGTGTGACAGGAGAGACTCTGCTTCCCTGCACGTCCACCCGAGGTGGTGCTGCTCGACACCAACCTCCATGCCACCAAATCCCACTGTGCAGTGACTTTCTGGTGTTAAACCCACCAGGGTCAACACTGAAGTAGCTCATTCAGTTCCATCTCACAACCTGGGCCTTAAATAGATGCCCTTGAGCCTCTCCCTGCCCCACATTTGCATTCCTTGCTGCCCCCACAGTGCTAGCAGTGATGAGAGTCTGTGCTGGACTGCACGTGGGATGTGTCCAAAGCCACCGAGCAGCCAGCAGTGAGGATAAGCCAAGGACCCAGGGCATCCTGGCAGCGGGTGTCTGTCCTACCTGTTTGGCCACACGCCTCTCTTTAAACAGGGACAGCCAGCTGGTTTGAAGGGCGTGAGTTTAAAGCAGTAATAATACTCGGTCCGTAGGTAGAACTTTTCATCTGCAGCTTCAAATCTCTTGACAAATATTGCTCGCAGTAGCAGAGATCTGAAAAGAACAAAGGAATTGGGTCCATGCCCATCTTGCTCCTTTGTAATATGCAAAGAGGGCCAGAAATCACTTTGTTCATGTTACATTTTATTTATTTTCTTTTTTAATGCATTAGAAATGTAGATCATTGCTCAAGAGAAAACAGTGCATCCATATCATGGAGCAGATACCGAGCAGGTGACACTCAAGCAAACAGGGAAGTCATTTGTTCTCAAGCTACTTAAATCACCAGCTCTTGTACTTTTCTGTTGTTATCTTTGTTACAACTCAAGAGCCTGCAAAACACTTGGGAGCAAAGAGACTTCTGGTAAGACCTTGACGTGGCTCAACTCGGTGGAGATGAGATGCTCCAGCCCTGACTAAGATATTGGAGCTGCTGTGTCCAGCAGTTCCTGAGTCACATGTGGGCTGTGCAGGGTATCCAGCCAGGACATGGGGACCCCAGTGCTTTGAAAAGCTTTCAGTGCCCATTACCTTTGCAAGGCTGGGGTTTGAAAGTGTCACATAGAGGCTTCGAGTTTATTGCTCTGGAAAGCACCTTTTTTAATGATGCACCAGCCTGTGCAGGACCAGCACCCAGCCCTCCCCGCTCTTTGAATGGTATGTGCCCTCACCAGCAGGCACTCTTGCCTCCAAAGCCGCCCTCTTTTAACCCTTCTGAGACACTTCCCTGGGAAACACCTCTCCCTGGCTCCAACATCCCCTGAACGGTGTGGGACCACCAGTGCCGCTGGGGAAGGGGTGACAATCCAAGCACCAAGTGCCTGTTGGAGCCACGTCTGCGGATGCCCAGCAGACCCAGCGATGCAGGCAGTGTCTCCAGGCTGTCCATGATGCAGGAGCTCCCCAGGTCCAAGTCGGGAAGGCAAAGCTCTCCCAACCTACGCAAGGCAGGGCAAAGGTCTGGCACCCTCTCACTGCCCCGCAGCGCTCCATCAAAGGGGCTCGGTCCAGGGAGACGTGCGGAGCCAAGCGTAGTCCTGGGGTGGCTCTTGGGGAGCGTGGGAGGGAAATGGGGGTGCCAGCCATCACTGGGGCATTGGGGCTGAGGGTCCCTGCTAATGCTGGGCAGTTGGGAGAACACACGAAGAGGGGATTGGTTACAATGGTCCTGGGGAGACAGCAGTGTGGACAAGAGGTCTCCTGAAGCCACCAGGGAGTTGGCCAGGCAAGGGACCAGGTTCTTTTTAGCAGAAGACAGTATGGACCATGGCTCAGCCACATCTCATTTTTTTTCTGGTTAACACTTGCTGTTTTTCTAATGCAGGAGCTTGAGATGGATATGGGGTAAATGAATAACATGTTCCCTCTTATGTTGATTGCATAACTGGTGATACAAGGGGATATAAGCTCCTGCCTGTCCCAAATCCCATCAGTGATTCACTGCAGGGATGTTAAATCCAGGAGCAGGGCTGGTGACACCGGGGACACGTGGAGCCTTTTCCCCAAGCACCTCCTGGCTAATAGAGCAAGACAGGGATGGTAGAGGAAAACAGGCTCCAGAAGCAGGATGCAGACACCTGTATGTTGATCACTGAGCCACACTGTCAGACTCATCCCTCTGTCTGACTTCCTGGGGTGAGCTGGCAGGGGGGACACCCCCTTCCCATGCCAGAGTCCCGGTAAGGGCCCTCCCTCCTCAACCAGAGCCCTGCACTAGAGCTCAAACTGAGGATGCTGGGGGCAGGGGACTAATTTCCACCCTTTTCCTCTGGGTAAGCTGGAGCAGAAAGGAGCCACCCCGGCTCCTGGGAGCCGGCTCCCTTGAGATGCTGACGGGCAGAGCCGGGAGCCCGGCCAGGGGCTGCGTGCGCCAGATGCACAATCCATCCCCTACCCTGGGCTCTGCGTCTGACTCGCCTCCCCCAGCTACAGCATCACCTGCCTGTTTATACGGGAGATTTGAAAGCTGTTACCTCCAACTCTTTTTATACCTTGGTCTAATCTAGATACTGTTAATGATATTTACTTTCAAGACGCTCACCTTAGATTGGCTTTTCAACATCTAAATTAAGCGTTCCATCCCAGTCTTTGATATCATGACGGCACTTCAGCTACCTTTGATCATATCTACTAAGTATTCTCATTAGTAATCAACATTACTTACTTAAAATAAACACATGTTTTCTTGAAGCTTTGTGGTTACGCTTAATCAGCCGCAAAAATTCCCCTTAAGATGGTTTGTATCATTCAAGGGCATTTGCGTCCATAACCCTGTAAATAGTTGTTGTTTTCCCTGAGCTCTCCCAAACGCTGTCTGCCTGAGATCTGACTCTCCACTGAAAGGGTTTGATATCTGTAACATGCCCCCTGAACTAAACCACTGTTCGATACTTCCATGTAAACTGAATCGTGGGGAGAATCGCTGCTGGCGAACTCCATCGTTCTCATCCCGGACTGCCAGCTTTGGCAGAGGGCAGGAAACGGCTCCCGTGGCGCTGAGCCTGACCCCTGACTTCCCAGCAGTGGCGAAACCACCCGAGTCATGGCAGAGCTTTTAGGAGAGATAACTGGTGGAGCTTTGGATGGGAGACAGGTACTGCTGGGTTTGTGCGGTGCCTGTGCCCTCAGACCACAGTGTGGGGTTTAGACAATAAAGGTCCTTACAATGAAGGTCCCTCTGATGTGCAGAAAATGGTGAGAAGCTTGTACATTTTGGGTAGGGTGTGTGACTCAGCTGCTATTGCTGCACCCTGGGCGCATAAACCCTGCCTAGCTCAGGGTCCTGCATCGACACACTTCATGTTGTTAATGAGCAGCTTGTGTATGAGCAGCCCTGACTCACCCCTGCCTGCATCTGAGGAAGCCTCTAGGAGAGGCAAATAGCTGCCTCCCATCTTCCCCCACCTCTGAATATGCTCTTGTGTCCCCTTCTACCTCCTTCCTCTTGTTCCCACCCTGTTCCTCCCCTCCTCCCTTAGAAGCCTTGTCCTCGTGTCCCACATCTTTGGGTGGCCCCAAATCCCCTAAACCTATCAGCAGTCACTCATGGTGGAGGATGGCAGAGAAGACAGTTATGGGGCTGATGGACTTGCACCAGGATTTCTCCAGCCCACCTGTCTCCAAAGGGAGAGGACCATGCCATCTCCCTGCCCAACAGGCACAGAGGGATTAGGGACACAAAACCCCTGCTGGGCGTGGATTTTGCAGGGTCTAAATCTTTCCCGTTGCTGATAACACTTCCTCTGGTTTCATCCCATCCCCTTTACCCTTTGATGTGAACTGGAGGCACCAGGTCTAAAACAGCCACTGCTGTTGATTAGACCTAATTAGTCCTTAATGCCCTCTTAAATCCCATTTTAAAAGGGGGCCATTCAGCACACTCAGGGCTGAGACAGCCCTGGTTGAAGGCAACAGTTAAGGGGTCTGTGATCAAAAGGAGAGAGAGCGTTCTCCAGGTAATTCAAGACAGACGGATTTGTGGGCTGCTACCAGCTCACACAGACTGGGTAGGGGGGCAGGTAGCATCCCTCACAGCTGGGGGCAACCCAAAACCAAGGCTTCTTCTCCATGGAGCAACCTCTGGTGTTTGGTACCACTTGTGTCTCCACTGAGATGCTGTTTTCTGATGGGGGCAGGAGCCATCAGCAAGGTGAGGAAGAGGAAATGGTCTGAAGGCTCCATCAGCCCAGGAACAGTGCACCTGGTCTGACTCTCAATAGCAATGTTTTTCTAATCAGATGAATTTTAAGATGTGTTGAATCAGTTTGTTGAACCAATGCCCCTTGGGGGCCATCCCTTGGCTAGAGAATGGAGAGCATCACCCCCTTCCCCAAACTCATCTCCCAGCAAAGCAAGAGGTATGAACACAGCCAGGGCTGAAGTGATTAGGTCTTTGGTTTCAAAAGACACAATGGGAATGAAATCCTGTTTATCACATGCTCCAGTGTCACTAAACTCTGCTTCTCTTTACCACTCCATCCCCGTCCCATCTCCTTTGTGAGGCTCAAGAGCTGGAAACGGGATATTCCCCAGCCTGGGCATTTGCCTCAGCCACACGACCAACCTCCCGCCTTTAGGTCCAACTTTCTCTAGAAACCAGGCCCACGTCCAAATTAATTTTCTGTATGTGTTGTTGGAGTGATTAGATCTGCAAATCAACATAGCCACAAACTGAATAATGCACCAGCGCCGAGCGCTGTCGGGGCAAAGCCCCAAGTTCCTCGTCAAGTTCAGTCCTGCAGAGCCTGTAACTAATGATTTTTCTCACTTGGCCGGGAGTCAGAGCTCTGTCTCTCACATGCACACACAAACATTGTACGTGTGCCTCGTTAGCATAGCGTGATCTGCAGATAAAGGGAGGGAGAGCCCCGCACCAGCGATGGGACACTTGCGTGACACCTCACCCTCAGCTGAGAAGCCGAGACCAGGAGAAACAGCAGGATGCTGGGACAAGCATCCCCCCACCCAGCTCCAGTTGTGTTGTGCCTCTTTCACACTCTCCCTTGCTGGGATGGTCTGCAGGTGTCTTTTTTGTCCTGTTATTGAGAGCTGGCCCAAAGCCCACAGATATCAGTGAAAGCCAAGGATAAGGTCAGTACTCTGGCAGGTCCCACATCTGGACACCACCACCCTGGCCACTCAGTCATGGAAGTAGAAGGTGATGGCAGCTCCCAGAAACTCCTCAGGTGTCACCTGGTTGGATCCAGGAAGAAGAAACGCAAGGGAGAACCAGCTACGAGATGTTTTCTACAAGTATGCGCCGATCCCCAAGATTTCTTTGTTGAACTCTGATAGCAGTGCCCCCTCCTGAAAAATTAGGGTTTCCATCCACATTCACACCCTTCTCCAAGCCACAGGCTCCAGGTGGGCTCTCCCATGGCCCACAGCCTTGCCATGCACAGCTGTAGCCCCTTTTGGGACACACCAGGTGTGCTGGTGGGGCACAGGGATGCCCTGCAGTGGGGAAGCCAGCACACAGCTCTGGGCTCTCTGCCCTGCACTCATCCTTCAACCCATAGAGAGGGGTTCTCATCCATGAGCTCTCCAGCAGCCTGGTGGGAGGCAGTGAGCTTAAACTAAAGGAAGGGAAGATGCTCCTCTTTGAATTTACCTTCTAGAAGCCACTTTTGACAAATCTACAGTCCCCAGCAGGAGACAGGATGTCCCAGAGGGCCATCCTGCTCCATCTTCTGAGACGTGTTTAGGGCAGGTCGGCTGAGTTGCCCTATTGACATGGGTATTTTTCTCTGTTCTCTGCTGAAGGAGCCCAGAGCCAAGTGCAACCAGGGTGACATTTGCATCACTCACCAGTCAGTCTCTGCAGCACTGACTTGGAGCCGAGCAGGTACCTCAGTTCCCTTTGTAGTCACCAAAGGCCCTCTGGAGGTAAAATTCACCCAGCCTGCTTGCAACAGCTTCAAGACAAGATGAACTGCACCTTCAACTCCCCTGGCTGTGCAGATTTGATCTCCATCAAATATAAAGGAAGAACAGCAAGACCTCTGGGCCTTTTACCTGTCTGCATTTAGTCATGTGTAGTTCCCACCCTTAGTGACTGAGGCTGGGAGAGATAAGGATTTGCATTACTGGAGAAAAAGCCAAGGTAAGTGAGAACCCCATGGCCAGAACAAGGAGAAAGATCATCAAAATGAGATTGTGGGTGAAGCAACTGATCTGTCCCACAGGATTGTCCCTGCTTGGATGGTATCTGGTGACTGCTGAGGGCAGAGAGGGCCTCAGCAGCAGATGCCAGCTCCCAGGACAGGAGTGTGTGTTTAGTACTAACTAAAGCCAAACTACGGGGTGAATGGCAGTGACACAGTGAGACAGATCATCTCTGGCTTCAGCTTGACCAAGCTGACCTACCAATGCACCAGCCCAACCCAACCCACCCTGCTGGTGCCAGCTCAAGGGAGATGTCATTTGACAGGACTATCACAGCATTTGCTGGAGAAGCATCTCTTGTGAGCAGCCTGGTCTTCCAGCTTGACACCTCTGTGTTCCAGGCACGTGATGTTCAATGCAAAGTGGAGCAGCAAAACCTTCCCACAGCTTTAGCTGTGATTGCCAGTTGTGTTACCCCTTCTGTTACCCTGTTCACTCAATTTCCTTTTGGTAAAACATTCATTTATCTGTGTTATTCTTTATTCTTTGTCGTTATTCAAGTGTGATAACTGTAGAGGAGGTTATTCTTTATATTACACCTCCTAAACAGACTGGGATGTCTTAATCTGACACCAGCAGGAGTGGCTCTACCTCGATTAATCCTTCTTTCCCCATCCCATGACCTGGCTGCCACTGAAGAAGAGACTGTCAGTGTTACTATTTCTACTGTAGCACTTCTAAACACACTCCTTTAAGGTCCTTTCAAAGGATATTAGCATTTGCCTTGAGAAGGAGGTTGTATTTTTAATCCAAATCCATCCATTCTCTGCTTTATCCATATAACCCTTGCCTCCCTTCTTGTGACCAAGCAGTGGCTCATCCAGCTGAACACTAACCTGGCAGGGCTTGGTCCCAGCTGAGTCAAAAAAGGGTGTTTCCACAAGGTTGGGATCTTAGGGGGCAAAAAACGTGATCCATGCAGCCATACAATGTGCCACCCGTGCCAGACGATGCGAGAGGAGCAGCACCACCCTGAGGTGGATCTCCTGAGGTAGACCTCACTCACACCAACAGAAAGGGAAAGGAGACCTGCAGGTGTAGCTTGTACCAGCTTGCCAGGCAAAGATCAGTGCAAAAGAATGTACCTACCAGTATAACTTCATGGGTTTACCTTGGGGCCCCTGTCATTGCAGGCGTTCCCCCCGGCTCACACCCCAAACAGATGTTGCCTCACAGCAAAGGTTTTGGGTGAAGTCACCCTCAGGAGAGAAGGACTTTCACTCCAGCCTGGCTGTGTGGCCACTGGAGGCACGTCCTGGGCTCCCCAGCTAAGCAACCAGCAGAGACCATCCACCCCTTCCCAGAGCAGCCATCACCACCCTTCTGCTGCAGAAATTTGCTGGGGACCTTTTCCTCTTTCCGTGGTTTCCTCTGGGAAGCAAAGCTATAGAGCTGGCCAGACAGAGGTAGGACATTCAGGAACCAGGAAAGGGCGCAGCTTGCACCCACTGCTCAGTTTGGGAGCCTTCAAGGGATAACAGGTCCAAATAGGTGGGTGTCCTGCCAGTGGCAAATCTTGTAAAGACTTTCTGCAGGAGACAGAGAGGGATGGTCATCCCTGGCAGACCCTAGCTCCTCCAAAGTGTCAGGGATGTGTCCATGAGGCCCCAGCGTGCACCAGGAAGGCACGAGGGTGATGGTCCCCAGCTGGATCCTAATACAAGGGGCTTATTGTGGGAGATGCTGCCCGGGGCTGGTCTCTGCCGCCCACTCGCAGAGCATCTCCAGGTACCCCGCCAGCCACGCAGCTCCTTCTCACAATGCAGAGAGATCAAAAGGCATCCAACCCACTGATCGCTCGGTTTTGTGTCGAAAGGCTCCCTGATTACCTCACCATTAGCAGCGCCCATTAAACAAAATCCTAAAGGTTTTACACAAAGCTGAGGTTTCAGATGAGAGGGCGAAGGAATGACTCAGTGCCTTTAAACGCCAAAGTCTTCTCCTCCGTCCTGTTTGTACAGCACCGAGCACGAGGGGTCCAGGTGCATGCCTAGGGCTCTGAAACACCGCCACAATTAAATAATAAGTGTAATAGCAGCTGTACTCCCACCAGCACGGTTTCGTTTTATTATTTAAATATTCAGTTACGCTGGGTAGCACCTCCTGGAGATAAGTTTACTCCAGTGAGGTGGGTAATGACCCCCCAGCTGGTCACTGGCAGGTACGGCTGCAGCACCGGTGCAGCCAGGAGCCCATCAGCGTGTGCTGGTACTCACAGGAGCAGCCCGGTGCTGGTGAAATCAAGGATGGGACAGAAAGAAGCATCTCCAGTTCCCTGAGAGCTGGGCCAGAGGTTTTCAGCAGATATTAGAAGCTTACAGGGCTGATAAAGGTGGTGAGATTCCCCTTGGGAGTTGTCTGACCAAGACTCCCAGCATCTCTCCAGCTGACAGCACCTGGGGACAGTGGTCACAGCAGTGTCACCTGGAACAGGGTGCAGGTGAAGGGGAGCAGGGAGAAGCATAGAAGCAGTCTTTTTGTCTCTTTCCACATGGAGAATCAGCAACAAACACTGATTTTCAACCCTAAAAAAAAAAAAAAAAAAAAAGAGCCGATACAAACCAAGCAGCGCAGCGGTTTGGCAGCACGGCCTGAGGTTTTGGGCTGATGATCACTGACTTGCTGCTGGGCACCGAACCCAGTGGGAAGGCAACCCCCAGGAGGAGAGGTCTCCACGGGGGCCTCGGAAACTCTCTGCGCAGCTCCCGGCATCGGCCGACCGCCGCCCCCAAGGAGCCCACTGCTGCTTCCCAGCCCTGATGGGGGTCCTGGAAAGCAGTTTGCCCTCAGCCCGGTGCTTCTCCTGCCAGGTCCAGCGCACGGCTCAGAGCTGTGGTGGGAACCACCCGCTTCTATCGCAGAAGAAATAGTGCCATCTGCTGACACGCACAGCTCTGTTCCTCGAAAGCGAGGGGCGGGTGCTTATCTCCCTCCTGTGATGGGCGTTCGAGGCCATGCCAGCCTGAGGAACACCCACACGGGGCCCTGCAGGGGGGGACAACCCCACAGGTGACCCATGTATGTGGCTGGGGCAGCTGGAGACCCCCACGGACATCCAGGGTGGGCCTATGGTGAAGACAGACTCAATACTAGGGATGCAGACCCCAAGCACCCCTGGGAGAAGAGCTGGAGGGGAAGATGCTGGTCACTGGCATCCCATAGGGTTTAATTAACCTCTTATCCCTTTCATTGAACACAGGGAAACCCCTCCAACAGGCTTCTCTTCAAGCCACATCCCCTATCCCATATAGTTCCTTAGTATAGCTTTTTCTTCTCTGATCTCTGATCCCACCACTTCTTATCCTGTGGGGTGCTGGAATTACCGGGACTTCCGAAGGAATTACTGGAAAACATCCCTCGGCTTGTATGGTGAGGGATGAGATTTTTTTTTTTATAATGGTCCCTCCCAATCTCATGAAATTCTCAGCTCCCATATACATCCCTGGGAGATAACTATATCCGAAAATGTCCTTTTAAAAGACCTTTAAAAGTCCTTTCCAACCCAGACTATTCATTGACTCTCTGTTACATTTATATACACTATATATTGGATAGGTGCTGTGCAGGGACCAGGGCAGGAGATGCCACTGGTCTCAGGCACTGGCAAGGCAAAAGTCACTGATCATCTCCAGAACTGCTGGGAGAAATTCTACCCTGGGAGCATCTTTTCCCACACATCACCTCCCCAGGCACGTGAGAGCCATGGGAGACCCGGTGGAAAGGAGACATCATGAGCTGCATCAAGTCACCAAACCTGGTGGAGCTCAGCCTGGGAACAGCTTGTGGAAAGCAAAGCTGCTGATTTTCTGATTTTCCAAGCTGACCTACCAATAGCAAAACCATCAAAGTGAGAGACGCATTCCTGAGGTCTGACCCAGCACGGCAAAGTCAAGGAAAGACTCCCTCTGAACTCAACTGGACTGCGACCACAACGCTTACATATAGCCAAGATTTATTTAATATTTTTCCCCATGGTTTTAATCAAGACTTCATCCCACTGGGGCTCCATCTCATCCTGCAACAAGGAAGTCAAATTTATCCTACAGAGTCATTTTAACACAATACATAACCAAATGTATATAGCTAGAAACATTACCGTGTACGTACATACATAAAAAACATGTATGTATTTTATATACAAATAACCTCTTAAATGAGAGGCCAGCATAAAAAACAATCAGAGTAAACACTGTAATTTTAATTATGCAACATATTCTGCCTAACATATTTATTTTTAATGGCAGTCATTTTAATAGCTCTAAGGCCCTGAATTAGTCCAATATGTTCTTAACTACGTTCACTTTAAATACAAATGCTAATGACTTTTCCAGAGGGTCCAGCACTCTGGATGAGCTTGCTGCACACCAGTATATTCTCCTTAACATGTTTACTTTTAATAACAGGTTTAATGATGCACTCGGGGCCTAATAACCACATTTAGTCACAAAGAGAAAAACCAGCTACAAAATACTTTCTCTAAAAACTAGGCTACAGGGGATTGCCGCCCCGTTTCAAAGCCACACCATCCTTTAATGTGCCTACATGTGTTTTGGCTCTGCCTGCATCCAGGCTGGGGACCCTGGCCATGGATGAGCAGCCTGGAATGATGTTTGGAGCTGGGGTGACCCGGGGACCCTGTGCAGCAGCCGAGTCATTGGGGGTAAAGGACCACCGCTGAACTTGCCCTTACCTCTTCCCACCCTCAGTGCTCAGCAGTGGAGCTGGGCAGAAATGCAGGGCAAGTTTCAAAGGAAGGTGTTCCTGGGCTTCAGCAGTGGCATCCTGGGGCTCTCACTGACGTTGCCAGCAGAGACGTGCCAAAGGGAACGCGTTTGAAAAATCACACCCACCATCCATTAAAAAGAAAACACAACAAAACACCAAAAAAAAAACCCCAACAACGACAACAAAAGCCTAACTCCTACCTTTGCCTTTATGAGAGCTAGGAACACAACCAAGTGAAGAGGCAGGCGACTGCTGCTCTCCTTTCATGCCCAGATCAACCCATTGCCACGGGCCTGCAGCCCAGGCAGCCCTGCTTGTCCCAGCCCTCCTGGATGGGGGCAGGCGGGACCCCCAGGCACATCCACCCCAGCAGAGAGGTGCTTTCAGCTCCCAAAAAGAGAGATTCACCCAGTGGTGTGGCTGGCTGGGCTTCTCTCCCTGGCTGTGCCTAGACTTGTCCAAGCCCGGACCTGCGTCCAGACCTGTGAAATCTCACGAGCCAGGGAGATGCCCAGAGCTGCCTCCATGACCTGTGGGTGAAGGACCAGCCCAATCCATCCCTTTCCATCCACAGTTAGGAGTGTCAACCCATGGGGTGTCACAGATGTCCCCAACACGTGGCAGGCCCACAACAGGGTGTGCTGACAGGGCTGGAGATACCCCAGGGACAGCACGCTTCTCCCTTTTTGCAGGAGCATCCCGGGGCTGCATCTTGCACCAAAATACGTTATGGTTGATGTCCTAAATATAACCGTGGCAGGCTTTGCCAGGCTTCAACTCCACTTGCATGAAAAGCACTTGCAAGGCTTGAACCAGCTCTGGTTTTTCTACCTTCTGCCCCAGGGCCCGAGCGAAACAGGGAGGGTGGAATCCAACAGCATGTTGTGCATAAAAAGATTATGCCAAAGATAACCTTATTGCTAATAATAACCCTGGAATCCGATCCTGTGAATAGGCCCTATTGAATGCTTGAACACAGGCATTCCTCGGTTAGGTTTTTCTGCCTACAAATATTTCACTTCAGTCTTTAAATACTAATCACAGAATTCAGACGAAGAGGTTTTTTATCTTCAAAGTGCTGCAGAAAAAAAAAATTAAAATTAATTCATTAATCAAACATAATTAAAGGGCATAAAATATGCCTTTCTCCAGCACAGGGAAACAACCAGCACAGCGTGAAGCCATTGCAGGGACTCCAAGCATCTTTCCCACCGCGAACCGTGATTTTCCCGGAGCGGCGCCTGGGCAGTAGCCGTGCTTGTTCCCAGCAGCTCTGCTCAAGCTGTCTTCCTGACATGTGTTAGGCTGTATGTCTGCCACGCAGGAAATAGGGTTTGAAGCTCACAGCCAGGAGCAAAAGCTGAGATTGAGGCTTTAATGAAGCTGGGATTGAGTGGCTAGGGTGGTTCAGTGAAGCAGTAAATGCAAACACATTATCACCTGAGAACTTGCTCCAATTTCACACCAATTAACTAGGAATGAGAGAGGAGGGCTGGGGCTGGCTGCAGAGATGGCTGATAATCCTGTGAATGGGCAGAAATGGCTCGAACACCGACGCGCTTGTGCCAAAACGAGTTTGTTAGATAACGCCAGTCCCGGCAATTTTGTCTTGGGGAGGGAGCATGTCATTACTGGAGCTGCTTTTATTAGCAAATATTAAAAACATTTCCCGAAATGCAGATGCCCTTGAGGGAAGCACGGGTGGAAAAAGTAATAAAGCAATAGATGATTATTTTATTTTTCTGCCAGTGTGTCACATCACAGGGGAAGGGAAGGGGCAAAGGAAAAGGGAGAGGGAGAAGAGGGGTGGGATGTGGAGGACTGTTGGGGAAAAGTCGGCAGCTCATGGAGGGGAATATCCCACCCTTGAGGAGACCCTCAAGATGCTCAGCTCTGGATTTGGGGTGGGTTTGATTTTTAATCAACTACCAGCAGATATAGGTCCAAAGAGGACCCCAAAACTCACCCTGGCAGCAGTGATGGGGCCCATCCCTGTCCTCTCCACCTGTACCCAGGAGTCAGTTCACTTTCACTGAATTTTATTATTTGAGTTATTCCCAATTTTTTTCCCTGTTGGGATTATTTCCATTTTAGGAGTTAGGGTGGGAAAAAAGACAAGCAGCTTAGAGGAAGTGCCATTAAATGGATTTTTATGGATTAAATACTAAAACAAATCACATCCTCAGTGTGCCAGGCCCCCCATCACCCTTTCAGTAAATGCAGGTTTTGACATCTGTGAGCAACCAGACTGATCCTCCAAACCACATCAGCCATGAGACATCCTGTAACCAGCAGGCTGAACCAGAATAATTTCTTGTATTTAGATGAAATCTTGCTTTCATTTTAAAACGCATGAGTGATACGGAGGTTACTGCAAATGCAAAGGCAAGGACCCCTTGCTGGGTTCGTGGTGACAAAAAGGGCTGGAGAAGATCTCAAGAGAAACCCTGTGTTAACCCTGGGGAGGGTTTGTGCCCCAAGAGGGGTCCTCAGTGCTGCCCCAGCTTTTCTGGCAAGGAAGCGTCCAGGTAGCTGTGTTGTCCCTGAGAGCCACCTGCCCCGCTCCCCAACAGGAAGCTCCGACAAAATAATTGCAAGAAAGGTGCAAACAGAGGGAAAGCAGTCACTGTGCTCCTCTCACTCAATATTGAATCACTCCAGCCTACAGGAGGGACTGAGATATCTCCCTTTAAAATCAGGAGAGTGTTTTCTCTGGTGATGGAGGATGGATAGGCAGCAAGAGACCAGGGCAAACCATAATATACTAAAAAAAAATCCAAGTACAGCCCGCCTCACTAAAAGCCAAGGAGAGTTCTGGGGCTGGCTGATGGTGCTGTTTCATTTCTGAGCAAGGAGGGCCCTGGGTGCTCCCTGTCCCACTGTAAGCCTGCCTGATTTTCAGAATCCTGTTCACTTCAGGTGTGCATTCCCTTCTGTACAGGCTTGGGAAGGTAGAAAAAGATGTGGCTTAAATGAGCAAGGGGCAGCAACTGCCAAGCTGGATGCCGGGGGATTCTTTCCCCTGGGGCAGGTGGAGTGGGGTGCAGGGGGACACCTTGTTCCAGCTGTTCCAGTCATGGGAAGTGGGGATTTGTGGTCCTTCCCTTCTTGTGGCATGCAAACCATTCTCCCAAGCAGGAAAAACAATTCCAAGAGGCAGATCTCCCGTTCTGTACACAACGGTGCACCCAAGCCCCGGTGCAAATCCACAGGGCTCTTCCTGTCCATGCTCTCCAGCCTGTAATTATCTCAAAGGCAACAATTAAAACTATTGAAACACATGTGATGGGTTTAGGGAGCATAGCTTGGCTAATCCCCGCAAGCATCCCGGAGGAGCGGAAGCGAGGAGTTCCCAGGGTGCTGGTGCTTTGCTGGGCAGGTGAGGATCAAGTGGAGCTGCAGGGGGACAAACTCAGGGTGAGGAGCTGGCAGCAGCCTGGTCCCCAGACAGTGTGGGACATCTGGAGTCATCCACGTGACAGTGACCAGGCTGGTGCCAAGGGCTGGGTGGGCTGCAGGAGCGTCCCCCCTCTCCTCACCCCACCTTGGCATTCCCCAGGGTACACGGAAAGTCAGTGATGGGAAAGACCCCCATACCCAAAACCTGCTCTTTTGGTTAAAGCCCTGAGTGTAAACTCTTGTGGTAAAAATGTCATCTTCCTTTTCCCATGTCAGCCCAGGATTTAGGCCCATGTCAGATACCGAAATAACGCCGTGTTCAGACACTGCCCCTTCTGCTTCCCCATCCTTTACTGCAGCATCCCACAAAGAGATGCATAGTAAAGAATTGCACAAAATATCACTGTCCTGTGCTCATCACTTCTTAATTTGTTTGTTTTCCAGGAATCATTCTTTTTTAATGTTTTTCTGAAAGCACCACCTTCCTAGAGGGTGATTATATGTGATTTTCTGCTCTGCTTTCTTTAGGAAATTGTTTCTAACCTTCTCTAGAAATGTTAAAGCAACTTTGGCAGCCTGAAAATGCAGAGAACTCTTGAGCAAAAAAGAGAACATAAACTCTTTGTTCTCAGTATCTTGTGATCTTAAAGTGCTCAGGGTGATCTCAAGGGTGTCAGGGCCACTCAGGGCAGCCACTGGCTCCTCTCTTTTCCAGCCCTCCTGTTCCAGCGAGGCAACACGTTTTATCCCCTTTTCTGTGATATGGTGTTCTAAAGATTTCTAAAATTCCCAAAATTTCTAAATTTTCTTCTTTTCCCACAACTCACACACAGTTTTAACCATTTGGACTAAAAGTGAGTAACTTTGCTTTTGCCTTCAAAATACCCTTTTAATAGTTTGTTTTGGTTTTGGTTTTTGGTTTTGTTTTTAAGATTCTGCTCAAATTCCCTTCCAATTAAATATTTAACTTCTGAATGCTTACTGACTCCTATTTTCATTTCTTTTTTGCTTTTCCCTTCATGCTTCTCCCCCTATCTCATTTCTAAAATGCAACTAACTGGGGGGAAATCCTCTTCTGAGCCACTTCTGCTGCTGCTGACATCGACAGCCCCATGGATGCTCCCAGCCCTGTGCTCCCCTCATCGGGGAAGGAGCCTGCAGAGTGTCCCAGCCCCCCTCCCATGTTCCTGACTCCCTGTGGGTACCTGTCCAGCTGTATCAAAATCACAGGACAGACACAGCCACGGGGCTAGAAGGGACAGAAAAACCCACGACAAATCCAGCCTTGGATTGATAGGACCCCAAAAGGGCCCACCACTCATAAGCTGCACAGCAGATGGCCAGTGTCTCCTCATGTATTTATTGATTAACAGCATCATTTTAGATAATTGAAGACCAGTTGCCTTGGAGGGCAGAAATAACATTGGCCTGAAGCGTCATTCAGTGCTGTGGGTATATATATATATTCATGGCAAATCTTATTTGGGGGGTTGCTTTCCATCACGGGAGCATCTGACATTTGCATTTCTAGAGAGCTTTAGCCCTGAGTTTCTATTTTAAGCCGGGAAAGGGAGAGGGCAGCAGGGCTGGTAGTAGCTCAGGTTCCCCTGGGAAGCACACTCTGAGCTGGGAGATTAATATTGACGACAGGAGCAGCACACGGGTGGGGATTTACAGCAAGAGAGAAAAAACCTGGGGAAACCAAAAAGCAAGTGAGAGGGATGGACTCCTGTCTCCAGACTGTCAGATCAAGATGGGCATAAGCCAACAAGTTTCTGGGTGCGATGAACACGCGGTGTGTTGTTCAGCAGCCTGTGCAGGCTCAGAGATCAAACAAAGTGATCTCCTCTGCCTTTAAAATGCATGAAGCTGCAAGATCTAAAGGGCAAATAAACTTACTTTGATTGCAGGGCTGGGACCTTGGAAGTCGCATTCCTTTAATTTCCTTGAGCTGGTTGCTTTCCCCGAGAAGGACATGTACAGGGAGGTGAGTTTTCAATGGAAACTGGTTTTACCTCATTTTCCACCTCTCTCCTGTTACAAGGAAAGAAGTGCCGAGCTCCGGAGGCCTGCCTGCCTCTTTCTATGCAGACAGAAAGGGCTGGGTGTCTGTGTTTAATTACAGCCTGAAAGAACTGCATTTAAAAGACAACAGCAAGCTATTTAATTAATACTTATCATTAGCACACATACGAATGCCTAGCAGCAAATTGCAACAACAAAGCAAGTCCTTCTTTACTTTTTTTTCCCTTGTACATGGGATAAATTAATTTAAAAAAATAAATAAATTATTTGCACGAGGTTTGAAATTACTTTTATGGAGTGAGAGTACTGGGACAGTAGGTACCACTCCAGGAGAGCAGAGATGTCTGAAAGTAGAGATGTCTAAGGGCAGGCTTCTCAATCTCCAGTTTTTCAGTCTCCAGCTCTCCTGGCCAAGAAGCTTATCTTCTTCCATCCATCAATCCATCTTTCTGTCTCAGCATTTACTCTGGGCTCATCCCCATGTCTGAGCACCTACTTGTCTTCATACCTGTCCATAAATTACATGGCACCCCCAGGGCATTATAAATAATAATTCAACTCCCAAACCTTCAGAACACTGTTTTAAAGTGCTGGCTTATAAATCACCACGTTGTGGACTCCTCCTCCCAGCCCATAAATGTGACACTGGAGCAGAGGGACGTGGGCACCCCCATCAGTGGAGTAATTGCCTGCAAATCAGTTCCTGGGGTGGCCACGAGTTGGAAGACGGGGATGGACATTGCGGCAAAGCAGAGGGGAAGGCTGGACTGCTCTGCTCACGGGAAACAGCATCCTCACTGGCAGCCAGGGGTTTCATACTCCTCTGTTTTGTTCCAATCAGTGCTGCAGTCAGACAGATCCCAAGACACTACTTTCTCCTCGAGACACATAGGAGTTAGGAACATGTTCCAACCACGTCCCTCAGTGTGAAGAGTGTCCTGGGGGAACATAGGATTCCCATGGAGTATAGCCACTGGCTCATGGGCATCACTGTCTCATGCGTCACGTGTCCGATCTGCTTGTCATGAGGGACCTGAAACTGGAATTTTTGCTGAAGAAAAGTGTGATCAGTTGGTGTATGAGATGAACTACTTGACAAGTCTGTCCTGGATTTGTGATCAGCTCTGGAGGGTGCAGAACTATTATCTTGTTAACATTGGGAGCATGTTGGGCTGCCAGACCCTGCAGCCCCCCAACAGTGTCGGGTGAGGACAGACCACTTTTCTGCGTGACTTTCTTCCCTCCGTTTTCCATCTTTCCATCAAACCAAGCTCACCTTCCTTCTCAGCCAGAGACCCGAGGACGAGCAAGCAGAGCCCCGAGCACCTGTTCAGGGGACAGGGTGGGAGGTCCCAGTGTGAGTGGCCACAGATGCCATGATCCCCTAGCAGGAGGTGGGACACAGCATTCCCACAGGGCCAGGTTCATTCCCATATCCCAGGCACTGGCCTGGCACATACAGCTGCTCATTTCCCTCTGTGGGAGCTCGGCACCCCCTGTAAGCTGAGCTTGTCTGTGCTCCCTCTGCCTTGGCTCCAGGCATGGAACAGGCTTTTCCTGCTGTGCTTCTGGCCCAGAGATGGCAGAGAGACTTTTCATATTGTCATTTCCCAAAAAAAAAATCTGATACCCCATTGGGGTGTCCTCAGGGATGGTTGAGAATTAAACTTCTTTTCACCCTTCGTGGGCATTGTCTGCAGCAAGGCCAGACCCTTTACCCATCCTACTGCTTCAGGGCACTGGGATGGGAGCACGGAATGTATTCCTCAGGCTTCCTGCTTGCAAAACACACCAGGACTTTGGCAGGCTGTGAGTCCAGCCCCCCTCACCCCATCCTTCCCGGTGTTCCCCAGCGAGGGGTCCGGGTCTGGCCCTTTGCCCTCCTGTCTCCTCCTCCTACTCCAGTCTTGACCAGACAGCCAGGTTTGCAACCTCTTGCTTGGATGTGGAACTGGGTGAGATTCCAGGCCTCTCCCCTCTCCCAGGGTGTCTTAAGCTATGATTAAGAGCTAAATTACAACTGGGCAGCCATCCCCGGCCGAGAACCGCAAGATTTGGGGAGGTAGCTGTTAAAGGTGGTGGAGTCCACTGAGCATAACATCTGCATCAATGAAAAGGGGTCGTGGGGGTCAAATGGGATCAGGGGGTTTCTCATTGGCACCCCCAGTGATGTGCTGCACCACCCCGCCGTGCAAACCCGTCCTTCAGGGCAGGGTTATTCATGAAGCTGAGGGTAAACTACTGCTTAAATAGGAGGTATTTTGCTGGTTTGGCTCTTAAAGAATGGCGAGTGATGGCCTTATGAAGCATCATTCCTGGACCCCATCACCATTTTCCTCCCAGCTCCTCGCTCCATGCAAGTAGAGCTGTTTTAGCATTAAAAACGTCCAAGTGCTGTGGTTTTTTGCATCATTTTCAACTAAGCTGTTTCCCTCACCCACATTAATTGGGATGGGGCAGCCTCAGCCCCCCATCCTGGAGAAGGCACAGGTCCCTCCTCTCCTGCAGGGTTTCAGTGGGATGGAAGAAGGTGGTACAGGGCCGGTTGTGCCGGAGGGAACCAAGGAAAAGGCTGCCTGGGTGCCAGCAAGGCAGCTTACAGCCCAGGGAAAGCTTCCCACTCTTCCCGCACATTCTGCAACATCCCAAGCTGAATCACTTCACAGAACTTACTTTTACCCTGTTAAATGCCACTAAACCTTCAAATTAATCCTCCCATTACAGGACTTCCTTTGATGTCAAAGGGGGAATTTTTTTTGATGGCGGAGGGGGATTTTTCCCCCCATGGTATAATTATTCCTATTTTTCTTTCCCCTTTTTTAGGCACAAGAGATTCCTGCCAGATGCACGACTTGTGGAGGCAGCTCCCACACAAGGTATTTATATATTTATATGTATATGATGGGAACGTGGTATTGAAAGACCTGAAGTTTCAGGCAGAGGATGAGGGGAATTTCCCATTTCCTACTCGTTACAGTGGAAGTCGCCCGGGAAGAGTCTGCAGCAGGACTAGGACCAAAAGCTGCAAGATAAAGAACAACTTTCCAGTGCTGTAAGATAAGCATGTCCAGGGAAAACACCTGCTATTTAAGGCTATTAGTGAGCAAGTTTCAATGCCTGGGAATGATCCCTGCCACTTCCTAAATTACAGGGATGGGTAAAGTGGATTCGTCCCAGTCTTGCATGTGTTTTCCACTGAGCATTTTGGGTGTTACTGGGACCTCTGGGCTGAACATCCCAGCACAGAGCCAGAACCACTGGATAATACTCAAGAAGCAATGGGTATTGCTAAGGAAGTTTTCTGTAACAGCCAGTAAAGATGGAACAGGCAGGTTTACTCAGAGTTTCTATTGTTTTTTTATGAATTATTAGGAAAAAGGGGATATAATTGCAGAGCTCTTTACTGAAAATACTATGAAACATTCAAAGGGGAAGTGCGTTCTTGCTAATAAATCGTTGCATGGAGGCTCCCAGCATAAAATGGAGGTTTCCTGGGAATGGAGAACGAGCCCTGGGAAGCGTCGTCCATCTGTGCCCAGTAGCTCAGGTCTGTGTGACTACCTGTCCCCTGAGCCCCCACTGTCCCAGGGGTGCAAACTGACCCCCCCTATGCCTTCCACTGCTGTGCCACGGCTCCAATCCACCCCCGGAGCACCTGTGCCCAGTCCTCTCCCCGCTCCAGGGGAGTGGACCTGGTCTCCATCGCTGTTAGGGCAGTGATTTCAGGGGGGATCTGGGGAACCAGGCCAGCTCGGAGCACGGCATCCTGAAATTTGGCTGCAGAGGCTGGAGCCAAGCAACACCGGGGAATGCTGCAAAAGGAAGAAAGGCAAGAAAATTTGGGATGTAAGCAAGCCCTGGGTAGGAGATACAAGGAGATAGTGATGCTCTAGTTCCCAGCAGTCCCTCACCTGTCTGGCTGAGAGTAGTGGTAGTGAGCAGCCACGGCAGAGTGGGGGCACAGCAGGTACTTGTTTTCCTCCCAGCAACGCCGCATGGCTCCAACAATATCCTCGTCGGAGGCTGAGCAGGATCGCAGGGTCTCGGAGAGCTGTGGGAATCAGGGAGGCTTGTTTTGCACAGGGCATCAGCCACAAGCACTCAGAAAAGCAATTCAAAACAGGGAGGCTGGAGGATGGGGTTCCCAAAAGGTCAAAGGAAGAGGGGTTGCTGCAGCACTGCTGGGAACAACCTCAGGGACGGAGTGTGAGCAAGGGGTTTCCATCCATGGGTGCTGCAAGCGTGGGTGGAAAGGAGCCAGGACTCAGCTCCTCAGCTCTTTGCCGCTATTTCCATGCTCTGAGGGACTTGTAAAACCCATCTCAGTGTAACAGCTCCTCTTGCTTTTAATAGCACCATTATTTAGTATTTATCTTGCTGCAGCGCAAGCAGGAGCAGGAGCCAGGAAAGGATAATCACTGAGGGACAGTGAGTGGGAATTTGGATGGGAAGAGGCAGGGCTTTGTATCTGACCCTCTCACAATTCAATCTTTTATTTTTCTCTTGTATCTCTCTCTGTGTTGTGCTCCCATTTGCCATAAAAATGAGGCTGAATTGCAGCACTCAAGTCATCAGACCCACTCCCAAACACTCAATTTGTGCCAGCATCTGCTGCAGGATACCTCAGTGCATGGCTGAGAATGGGGCGGTTTCAGATCCTAACTAAATAATTCTATGCATTTTTTAAATTAGTTTTGCAAAGAAGAAGGACCTTTAAAAAAAAATTAAAAGTGTTTTTTAACATCTCAGTGCATACACATCAATATAAATCTTCTCTTCTGGCCTCACACTTAAATATTTGGTTGGAAACTCTCCACTATGATTTTTTCATTCTGAAAATGAGTTGGAAACAGTAACTCTCCTTACACATACACACATATACAGTGTTGTGTGTGCCAGGAACTGACCCTTCTGTGCAAATCCTCCGGCAGCTTTAGGCTTTTCGATTGGCTGAATTGATCCATCAGCGTTTTTATCAGGCGGCTGTCAGAGCCCGAGAGCAGCCACAGGACCCTCTCCACATTGTAAGGCTCCTGGAAAAACAAAGCAATAGGTGAGCAGTGGAAATTCAAGCATCTATCTCAGGGGAAGAGAATCTGTGTGGATTCTCTGATGCCTCGTTAGGGCTGAGGTCCTACTGCTGCCTTTTTCTGGGTGGCAGCTGGGGTGGGCTTATTGTCTTCCCTTTGCTCACCTACATCCCAAGAAAAGTCTTTGGGAACACGATGTCTTTTGGACCTTTGACCTGTCTGATAGTGACCATCAGATTAAAACAGAAAATGAAGGGGATGACTGATGAATCAACGGTGTGACCACATCTGTACAATCACCATGATGAACCCGGGCTAATAACACACTGTGCACAGGGGAACCAGAAATATCCAGCTGTTTACTCAGTGTTGCAGATGCTGCTGTGAGTCACCCAACTCCCTGCAGGGCTGGCTGATAATCTTTGTGAACTTATAGGACACATATAGGGCCTGACTGGCCTGTATGGCTGCGTAGCAATCAGTGTTGCAACACTGCAGCAAGAGCTCTGTGCAAGACCATACAGGAGGGTCCCAAACCAATTTCTCCTCTCCGTCTCTCATCCCTGCATGTTTACAAGCACTAAGAAACATTCATCCAGTGGTATGGCCAAGACACCTTGTAGGGACAGACAGGACAAGGGATGCCAGCTTACAGAGTACTCATCACATCTCCTGGGGTCAAGTGATGTGTTTGGATGAGCTCTTCACACCTTTTTGCCTGTGACCTTTTGTCACTCCATTTTGTTCTACCTTGGAGAGTCATCAGGTCTTACTCAGCCTTTTGTGTCCTTATCTGGGTGTCTCATGGCCCCCGTTCTGTTCTTCATCTTCCCACCATCACCTCCCAGAGCCTCTAATCTTCAGTCTAGCCTGGGTGTTGCCTGCCCTTTGCTTTAGGCTGTCCCCTCTTTTAGACTCTCCTCTGCTTCCCACTCTGGCTGTCCTAAGAAGCTACATATCAGTGTACCCTGGATGTCAACAACGTGCTCCTAGAAGTGCCTCCAGCATCGTGCTCCCAACATCCCTTCTCCTATCCTTCTTTCTGCTGCTCCCACATCCTTCACACATGCTTCCCCTTCACCCCCCATTCATGCCAGCCTTTTGGTTCTCACTACAGATCTCTATGTTGACACCAGAAAGTCAAACTGGGCCAGGACACTGGTGCAAGTACTGGCCTTACCATCCAAGTAAGGCTTCTCCTTCTGTCCCGTGCCACCAGAGCTGTCCAGGAGAACTCTGGGGCCCAATTTCGAGGACAGGTCACACTGGGGACAAAGTTTTGGCGTGTGGACATGAGCTATGTGGTGCTTCCTGACCTCAGGGTCAGAGAACAGCCCCTGGTTGTCTTTAGGTGCCGCAAATACACGGCACCTGCTGTGATTCTCTTGGGATTGCTCCTTACAAGGCTGATCCACACCAGATTTCCTGCTTCGTCTTCAGCTCTTTAGGCAGTGTCTAATGGGAAAATTTTCTCTGCTTTACTTTAGGCTGCAGAAGAGGCAACCTAAACAGGCTGTGCACTCTCCATCCTTGAAGGTTTCCAGCCCCCAAATGGAAAATCCCTGAGCAATCTGGTGCGGCCTCAGGGCTGACCCTGCTTTAAATAGGCCCCGACTTGAGACCTCCTGAATTCCTCTCAAGAATGAATGATCTCTTATGCTATGGAAATATTTGCATGGATGCTTCAGATGTGAGCTGAACAAGATGTCCCAGGCAGCTGTGGAGGGGATACACCCATCCAGCTCCTCAGAAATCTCAGGATATCGCTGTGCCTGACTGCCTGCTGCCATAATCCCAAAGGCTGGCACTTGCCTGGGTGTCTCAGCAGAGCAGTGCTACTGAAGGGACCTGGGCCCAAAAAGGAGCCCAGATACCCCCGGAGCTCTGAGGAGCACCCCAACTTCTTGGCTGGGGAGGAAAGCCAAGCTGCAGAGCACAGCCTGGTGATAGAGGCATAGGGATTTAGTGACTGCAGAGCATGGCAGCCCCTCCAGGCTCC
Organism: Empidonax traillii; assembly: GCF_003031625.1. Classification (NCBI taxonomy): domain Eukaryota; kingdom Metazoa; phylum Chordata; class Aves; order Passeriformes; family Tyrannidae; genus Empidonax; species Empidonax traillii. The sequence continues at coordinate 243,542 of NW_020956075.1, forward strand.
CAGGTCCTCCCAAGGTATTTGAACAGCTTTTGGAAAATCCAGGTAGCTTAAGGCCACGGAGACACAACACCAAGGGTTTCCCTCTTTGATCACTTGTTTGGAAGCAGATCCAGTCCCTGGGGATCACAAGGTAGGAATGAAATGGGAGGTATTTGCTTCCAGGCGTTTGGTTTCTGAACCTCCATGACTTTTCTTTCTGAGGCCTTTGCCTGCCTGCTGAGACTTGCTTTGCTCTGAGCAAGCTGCAGACGACCATAAACGAGGCATTTCTTCTGGACTTCCCTACCTTCTTCCTGGTCTCTCCTCTTGGTGTAGCCTTTCAGAAGCATCAACAAACCCCTGAGACAGGGTGACATTTACAGCTGTGTAGCTGTCACATGTTGTGAAAGTGTCCCTCTCTTGGTAACCTTGCACAGGACAAAACCCCAGAAACCCAGCATTTAACAACGAAGATCACAAAGTCAAGCCCTGAAAAGTGAGGAGGAAGGTGTTTGATCTATCTCAGTAGTATAAATGGTCAATAAGTGTCACACCTCTTAATGCACCACTAAGAGGCACTGCCAGTGGCAGAATTATGCAGGTAGATCAGAGTAAAAGCAAAAAAAAACACAACTATATTTGCTATTTCCCCATTTTGGCCAATTCATTACACACCTGAATATCCATGGCTGATGCTAAGGTAGCCTTCACACTCCCTGCCAGTGAGAAATCTCCATGTTGGACAGTTCTGTGAATGATGTCATTGCTGTTCACCACGGCAACAAGTCGAATCGGGAGACCCATTTTCTGGGCAATACATCCAGCTAGGAAGAAACAGTGAAAGAACACACGTGTGCTTGGTGAAGGAACAACCAAAGGAGGTTTAGCGAAGGAGTCATTGTGCAAATTGATTGAGCACCTGGCTCAGAAGCAGACACAAATGATATTCCCTAGTGGACTCTGTCTCCAGCGGTGGGGTAGAGCACCAGATTGTAAAATCCAGGGATGCAATGCTCCACCTGCCATTGAACACTGACCCTTGGGCATCTCCACATCTGATGATGAATGGTTAGGGGACAAGAGGTCATGCAGGTGCTGTGCAAGCAAGAGAGATGAGATTTTGGGCTTGTTAATGCTGCAACAGATGGGCAGCCTGGAAGTGCAGTGAATATATCAAATCCTTTGTTGCTGTCGTAAGGCAGTTCTGTGCTTATTTTGGGACAGAGGCAATCAAGGGCTCTCATTTAGAAGGCCAGATTATGCAATTAAGAGTGGTTCTCTTGACCACACACTACCATGCAAACCAGAGTAGGACCAGGCAGGACTCCACACCTCTGTTAATGTCTCACTTGAGAAATCAGAGCCACAGTATTTTCCCTCTTTTCTTCATCAAACACATTCTGTCCTCTCCTAATGTTCCCATCCTCAAGATAGCTACAGTCATCATCAAAGGGTGGTTTGGGTTTTTCTGCACCTTGTAAATCATCAGTGACACCTAAATTGAGTAATAAGCATACATGAGTAATAAAATATAAGTGGTTCTGAAGAAATCCTACCAGAGAGTGGGTGTTTTAATAAATAGCAATACCCAGTATCTGTGAAGTGCTTTTGGTCTATAGATCACAGCATTCTCTCTCTTATCTAACCTATCTTTTTCCCTTTACCTGTGATATTTCCTCCTCCTCCTGTTGGCACAACAATTTCCACCACTGGCAGCGGGGTGGTATCCAGGGATGGGGTACACTGAAAGTAAGCATAGAAGTAGTGAGCAATCTGCACCATAATCCTGGACCAGTTGACGGAATTCAAGCTCATCAAATTGTGTTTTCTGGCAAAGTCGTCATCAGCGAACAGTTGCTTGATCGGCTCATCGATTTCGTCGCTGTTCCCGTGAGCTGTCAAAAGGAGAAAGGAAAGATTAGATCTGCCAATAGCAGCGCATCAGGCACAAGGTATTTCTGCTCAGAAATAGGGTTGGTCTGAAGCCCTGGGCTTTACTGTGGCCCATCTGCCTCAGGGGCTGAGTGGCACCCTGTGGATGTTGGGTGGTTTCTGCAGACGTGGCACTCTGGGCTCCTGCTTGTCCCAAATATACATTTGCCAAATACGTATTTCCCCTTGTGAGATGCCAAGGTGAGACCTGGCTCAGCAGAAGAGTCCATGGGAACTCAAGCAGCTCAAGCACCCAGTGGTGATGCCAACCCACGGGGACAGCAAGGTGGTAGGGGATGGATCACATATGAAGGTGAGTGGACAGAGGGAAGGGGTGACACCAAATCCTTTTAGTGTCAAGGAATGGTGCTGAACTCAGTGTAGCCAAACACCAACCACCTGCACGGAGGCAGCTCTGATCTGTGGCAAGGAGACAAAGAAGTCTTGAATAATTTAATCATCAAATTGGGGATGTTCTCTCCTGTTAGCCAGATGTCTGGGCATGGTGATGCCAATGGCCTGGCTGGCTGCAGCTGCTAAAGCTGCAAATCCCACTGAGCATCTGCCTGAGACTTTAGGGGTCATGGTTTTGGCACGGCAGGGCCATAAAATGGACAGTCCAACAGCAGTGCCAACCAGCAAAGACGTGGACGTTGTCTTCGATGACGGTGGTCATCTGAAGTTCCTGTATCTGGGTGCAGAGCCCCTTGGGCAGCAGAACAAAGATGTCCATGTTCTTCTGCCCTCTCACACTCTCGATGGCCGAGCTCCCTGTGTCCCCTGAAGTCCCTGTTTCAAAGTGAGGCAGCACCAAGAAAAGAAAAAAATTGATGCATCAGTCAAACCTGCACCGCTGCACTTTAGGAAAAGACACAGAGATGCTCCATGAGATGTTCTTGACTAGAGAAGCCACCCTGGCATTGCCAAGAGATCACTCACCAGTCACCCACGAGGAAATACCACCCTGGGGCATCTGTGGGGAGGGCTGTGGGATGGTGGCTCTCAAGGTAAGGGCCTGCCCAGAAATGTTACCCCCCACAAAGAGACATACTCACCCACCAGAATAGTGACGTGCTTCTGCTTTTTCTCCAAGAAGTATTGCAAAAACTGCCCTGTGCAGGACAAGGACAGATCCTTAAACGCATAAGTAACCCCGTGCCAGAGCTCCAAAACGTTCAGCCCATCTTTCAGCCTGGATAAATGGACAACATCCTTGTGCCTGAACCTGCTGAAGGCCTTGTCAATCAGGTCTAGAGGGAAAATGGTTAAAGGAGCTGTTAGATTGAGTGCTTTTCTGACTCATAGCTTCCTGCACCTGTGTTCTTCGTGCTCCTGGTACCTTTCTGCACTAAAGACTCTCAGTTGCTGGAGCAGTGACAGACATCCAGCAAGTTATTAGTAGTTACTAGGAATAAACCAGCCCAGCTTCGTGATGTTTGATAACTCTACGTCAAGTAACCCCAGGGGACTCTCTACACAATCAGAGAAAACTGTGCTAAAATATAAAATACAGGAAACCTGAGTTTTATCTCTGTGTGCCATTGAGGCAGAGGTTGCAGCTGCCCCCTGGTGGAGGTGACAGCTCTCAAATGCTGTAAAACTTTAAAAATGTGATTCCAAGGAGAGTGTGGAGCAGCAGGATGCCCTGGAGGGAGGGCAAGTCTGGAGCCCAGCGGAGCAGCAGGGTGACCCAGCAGTGAGCAAGGTCACAGCATCATCTGTCACTACTGAAGTCCCCAGAATCCCTATTTGCACAGGGGGAACACCTTTTCCTGCAAGGTGACAGAGGAGATCAGGGTACAGAAAGAAGCAGGCAATGGTGCAGCAGGCTCCATCCTCTGGGGGCTGCAAGGGGGGTGGGGGTGGTGGTGAAGGCAGGTAGGTGCATCTGAACACCCTAAAATCCTCACACACATCCCCACGAGCTGCTCCCTGTGTGGCTGCGCTCACCACTGAGTGTGTTCCGTGGGACCAGGTCAGCTGGGATGAAGAGGGAGCACAGCTCCTTGACCAGCCCACGGTAGCAGAGGCCGCTCCAGCGCCGCAGGGTGTCCCTGTCCAGCGAGGGGATGTTCTGGGGCATGAACAGGCCCCCATCGGGCGCGTAGCCGGAGAAAAGGGCTCCCTCGAAGTCCACGGCCCTCGTGCCTCCCCGAGTGCTGATGTACTCCATGGCTGCTGGGGAAGGACTGCTGTCACTGCCAGGGACCCAGAGCAGCCCCCTCAACTCCCTCAAAAACTTCCCCTATGGCCACACAGAGATCCTCAGGGAACAAACCACTTCCTCCCAGAAAAAGTCACGGGGAGCTGGAGCAGCGGGGCCAGTGTGGGGCACGTGGCATTTTGCAGGTGGTGGAAAGGCTGCCTGGGATTTGTGCCAAGGTGGCTGGAGCCTCCTCGTCTTGCTTTCCCTTCACCCTTCCCACCCTGCCCCGGAGACACTTCCCTCCTGAGGAAAAGCCCTGACTGCGCAGAAGCCACTGCACAGGCACGTCACGTCCCTCATGGGCTGTTTGCCAAAGCTGCAGGTTCTTTTTTTTCTTAAAAAAAAAAAAGGGAAATTACTATGTTTTTAGAGCAGGCTGATTCCGTTCAAAGGGGTTAAACTAAGGACAGGATTTGACTCAGTGCAGGAAGGGCTGAGCTAAATCCTCCGTGTTCACACAAATTCCACAGAGCAGCCGCCGGCGCTGCTGGAAGAGGCAATTTTCCCACCCCAATCCTGTGAACTCCCACAAACATTCCCACCTCGGGCAGTTGAGCCAACGCTGCAGCCCCTCAGCAAGGGGTGGACGGTAGGAGAGTGAACAAACAACCCGCTGCCACTGCTTCCAACCCCGTCACCCTTTGCACTTGTGCTCACGGAAAACTTGTCCCCGTTGCAACCTGACGATGTTCCCGGTGGAGCAGCCAGCAGATGCAGTTTCCCTGCACAGAGCCTGGGAACAGGAATGTGTTGCAGCTCAGGAGAAATACAGTTAAATATTAGGAGAGAGCTTTTAACATGAGGGTGATCAAGCACAGGACACAGAGAGCTTGTTGTCACCAGTATAACCCCAGGGACACTCCAGCCGAGGAAATACATTGATCTGATTTAACTGTGATCTTGGATTTCAATTTGAGATTGAACCTGCTTAAAGGAGGTTTTGGGTCAGAAACATCCTTGCAACAAAGATCAGTGTGTAACTCAGCTGTGCAAAGGCAGGTGCTCAGCCTCCTAACAGCCCTGTCCCACCGATGGGGAAACTGAGGCACGGAAGGGAAATGGGACATGTGTGAAGCTGTGCAAAAAAAAAAAAAAAATCAGTTCTCCTTTGCAGGGAAGGGCTGTGCATGCCTATTCTTCTTTTTGTTTTAATATAATCAGTGCTTTTTGAAGGGAAAGGTCGACACAGTGGCTGCACAGACCCACGGTTCAGCTCAGTGTGTGCTGCTGGAACTTGAGTGGGGACTTCAGCCCAGGTAGGTAAGGTGCAGAGGTACAAGGGATGGCTGATAACAGCCTGCCATGACCCAGAGAGCTCATGTCTGCAGCAGGGGACAAACTGCCTGCCAAAGCATTGGAGTCTGGCACATTACACTGCCACTCTAACTCTGGGGAGTAACTGGGGCCACAAGAAAAGTTTCCAGAAGAGGGAGGTCCAGTCCTTGCCCTGAGCACTGACAGAGAAATAGGCTTTTCTACACCCACCATCCCAAAGGACTGCTTCTACAAGCTCCTCAGTGGGAGTCATCAAAAGTTCTCAAGGTCATCTGGCCATCTGATGGCTCCAGACCAGAGCCTCAGCTCCTCATCATGCTCCAGTGGCAGCTGACACAAAAAAACTGCAAGTAGCTCCTCTGGAAAAAACCACTGAAATAGCAGAAATAAAGGAAATACTAAAAGCTGCAGGATACATGGTTTGTCTCCTCTACTCTGACCTCTCCCATCTCCCACAACAGTGTGCCAAGGTGAGTTTAGGATTTTCCTTCATTGTCCACACAGAGACAGAGCACACTTAGAGCTCAGCTCAGATTTAGGCCAGAACAAAGAAAGAATCATATCCATAGGAAAAGCTGCACAAGCTGATAGTTCTTATTACCAGTGCAATAATTTAACATCACCAGTGTGTGTCTGATCATCTCTGCAAAGGTCACCTATCACATTTCAATGAGACCTGACCTATTCCCACCACCATGGAACATTATGGCTCTGGGCATTTACTTACCATATGTCCAGTTCTTTTAATGTGTGTTTTAGCACAGCTAAAAAGATGACTTCACTGATTCAGCTAATTTTTTTTTCGAGTGAAGAGTTTACAATGAGATTGATGATCCCTTCGGCCTTACATCCCTCTGGGATGTAGGAACCCTGCAAAAAATGGGTTATACCAGGATACCTGCTGTCTGCATTTGCAGCGGGGCTGTTGCCACAAGCCTGTTTATGCCCTGGGCCTATCAGCAGTGATAACCCTCACTAACAGGGTCAGTGGTTCATGCTGGGATACAGGGAGTGCTGATGTGGCAGCCACAAGTGAACCCAGAGCACAGGGGAAGTGCCTGGGACACTCTCTGGGATGACAGTAACATTTAGTGGGAGGGTTTTTCTCATGCTCAGCCCTGAAATTTCCATGCATTCAGGTTTAGAGTGGCATTTCATTTTAGATGGAGCTCTGAGCAACCTGGTCCGGTGAAAGGTAGTTGTAACAAGATGATCTTCAAGGTTGCTCCAACCCAGGCAATTCTATGATTCTATGATTCATTCTATGATTCTTTAATATTATTTTGAACTTTAAAAGAAAGGAGGAGAAGAGAGTGCCCATGCACACCAGCCTGTCAGGACTCATCCACCACAGCAACAGATCAAGAGCTGGAAAATGTAATAGCCTTTAATTAACCTGGTCTTACTCAGTGCCTCCATATTCCTGCTGGAATTAGCACTTCCACTTTGGACCTTGTCTGTTCCTGAGCAATTCGTGCTCTTTGGACTCATGTGTCAGGATTCATCTGTATTTGCAAACCCAGCTAAGGTTGCTGTCAGACTTTTTCAGGTTTTTCTTTTGTAGTGCATCGGTTTTCATCCCTCCAGACAGAATTTTCTCAGCCTCTTCACCTTCCAAAGGCATCCAAAAGGATGAGGAAGCAGAAGGGCACATATAACAGCAAGAAGGCCTTTTTTTCCTGCACAAATCCCTGTAAAATTTCAGGTCTCAGGCCCAAGTGTTGCAGCGCTCAAAGACAAGCACGGCAACACTCTCAGCTCCGTGTTTGCTGAGCTGCTCCTCCATCCTCTCCAGCAATGGACCTCCCCTACATGTCCCAAGCACAAGCAACGCTTTGGGTTGGGGTGCCCTGCCCATTCCCCCCGCGGAGCACCCCCGGGAGCGCTCGGGAACACGGGATCTGCCGGTGAATCCCATGTCACTAGATGGCGGCAATGCCTTGTGTCCAAGGAGGAGATGCAGAAATGCTGCCTCGGAAACCTTTCCCTGCTCCCCCACCCAGCCTCTCCCACCCTCCCACAGCTGCCTCCACCTCTCGGGCCACGGGCACCCAGCAATCCCAAAAGCAGCTGGGAAACACCTCGCCAAAGAGATATATTTTGGATCTGAGGAAGAAGAGGCAAGGGCGAAGTTCTGGGGAAGGATGTCAGGCTACGAAGCTGAGAGGCCTGAGCAAACAGAATGGCTTTTATCACCCTCCTTTCAGCAGGACCTGTCCTACCCTAGGGAGACATTCAGAAAGGGGCACACAGAAAGGACCCCACCTTTCAATCATGTCCAGAATGCACCAAATTTTATAAAAAAGCATCGCATAACCCTGAGCAGTACAAAAATCTCCCCGTATCTCCCAGTCCTGTCTCTGCACACAAGGTGTCTGGGGTCTGAAAACCACACACCAATAAAAGCTTCCAGACCTATAAGTGACCCAGATGGCACCAGGCAGGTTCAGTAAGGGGATGATCAGGATATCTGGGGTTTTGTGATGCCATTTACTACCCCATACAGAGTACATCCCAGTGGAAAGTGCGTTATGTTGGCTGAGAAAAATATATAAGCTTATTACAGGGGCTTGTTGAAGAAGTTAAATGTCCCCTGTTCTCTCAGGCACAGAAGTGTGAACTTTCACAGAGAAAACATGGAGATTCTAGATTTAAAAAAAAAAAAAAAAAAAAAGGTTTGGCAGAAATCAAACCATTTCAGTTTCAGTTCTGCCTATCTGGGGGGCAGACCCACACACTGGTCAGGTTTGGAGATCCATGGCAAGGGAAGGGGGGCTGAGGAGGTTTGCAGAGTGTCCGCAGCTGTACAGGCAAATGTGCACCCAGAATCATTTGTTTGAGCCTTGTGTCAAGGAGATATAAGGCAGAAATGTTCCATTGTAAATGAATTAAAGTGCATACAGCTGCATCTGGTATAAATTGTCGGTATCTCGGCCGCCATGAAGCAGAACTGCCGTGTGGGTCACCTCCTTTCATTACAAATGTGCACATAAGAGACTTTTCCACGTCCACCTCTGGTGATTTTGCAGGGCAAGGAGCTGCCAGCATGGCAGCCCTTTCCCCACAGATGGATGCAACTCCTTCATCAGAGGGAGGTGTTTCACAACCAGCTCAAGGACATCTGTGTTGTGTCTTGGGTCTTGTAGACCAAAGTGTAGGACCCACTCATAAAGACAGAGTAGAAAGGGAGCACAAGGAATTGTGCAGTGCTGGCTCCCATGGTGGGATATTGGAGATGCTGTTATGTGGAGAAGGTTGTGCAATCTGGTCCTACTATACGGAGGTTTTCATTATCCCCCTGGGCCTAATTTTATCTCAAAATCTTCTGTCCCGTAGGATATGGGCTCTGTGACAGCCCTCTGGGGGCTCAAGAGAAGAGATGCTGTGGAGGCAGAGCAGTCACAATATGTTTGTTTTATCAGCTTCTCCAGGTGACTTTGGGAAAGTCAGGCAGTCTCTGTGTGCTCTATAATATGAAAACTGGGGATATCTATGCTCTGCAGCAAACACAACAGGACCAGGTGGGACATGGACAGTGGCAATCCTGGGCTTTGTCCACAGCTCTGGTCTTGCTGGCACCGTGGTTGTTTCCCATGGAGCATCTCTATGGTCCCGAACCTGGTGAAAATTCAGGTGTTCTCAGCCCCCACACAACCTCTCTGCCCTCCTCCCAGCAGTGTCCTGCCTCAGCACTGACCCTCTGGCTGGTGCATCACTCCTGTGTCGTTGCTTTCCCCAGCCAAGGAACACCATCTGCTAGGGAAGGTCCTGGGGGTTACTGCTTGAACTTTTCTTTATTTTATATATAAACTATGATTATACATTTGCCTCAGAGAGAGACAGGAACAGGCTCCTCCTCATGCCTGTATGCTCCTGAGAAGCTCTCCTTGACTAATTAACTGCAACCCCCTGTGAGCAGCATTAAGTGAACCACTGAGCTCGACAAATCAGGATGAAGGAGAGCACAGACCAGCTGGACAGGTGAGCACTGGCCCTAAGCGACAGCCAGGTGTCCCTCCAGGACCAGAATTCATCTGACCACTGGAGGCTGCTGTCCTTTGCATCCCCACATCCCAGTGTCCTCCACCTGTGCAGACTAAGATTTACTCATCCCCACCGTGTCTCAGGGGCTCTTCACGTGCCTGGAGCAGATGGGGGCATCTGCACTGCAAACGTGGTGGGATGAGATGAACCATCTGCACTGGCTAGATGTTCACTGGCTCTGCTCTGGGGGAGTCTTCCAGACCTTCCTTACTCGAGAACATTAACTGCTTACGGCTCCATTTTTTTCCCAACATTTTCTTTCCTTGCCCTGGCATGAACAAGCCCTGCAAGAAACAAGCACCATTTTCAGTTCTTATACCCTGACTCCATGATCTTGGCAGTGGGATGGAGGGCAGCCTCATCCCATAAAAGCCAAAGCTCCAAGGACAAAACATGCCCTCTGAGGGCATAAGCACAGGGGTCCATGTGCCCAGAGAGAGGCCATGGCGCTACACCGCAGATGTTTGAGACAAGAGAGCGGGAGGTGAGTGGCACAGCCAGCAGCTTTATTCCTTCTCTAAGGCAAGACTCCAGCAGCAAAGGCAGGGTCTTCTGTAAGCTCTGCTCCCCAGGTTATTGCTGGCAAGCAGAGCTAAGGTCTCATGCTGTCACTGGCAGTCCTCCCTTGCCCTCGGAGATGTGATACTAAGCCTTTGCTCCCTTTGGTACCTTTGTAATAAGACAACAAGAGCTGAGGGTTGCCCTTTGCTGAATATCAGCATCAGTGGAAAGGTTTATCAAGCAGCAGTTCTCTACAATCTACCGCTTTTGGCAACCTTATCAGGGCTCTGATAGTGGCATATCTAATCTAAACCAATGCAAGCTGGCGCTTGCATATCTGCAGCTTGGAAGTTACAGCTTGGAGGCAGGAGTCTCCAGGAGACTGCTAAGGCTGTTTGTAGAAGAGAAAAAACCTAGGAAAGGTGCTGTATTTCACTTCAGTGCTGTCTTGGTAATGCAGCACAAAGAAAACTTGGAGGGAACCAAGAGCAACAGAAAGCTCACTTTTCCCATCCCATCCAACCTTTCGAAGCAGTGCAGCCATGTGGCCTGCCAAAGAAACCTTTGTAACTCAAGGTTTAAAGTAATCAGACCAAAGATGTGAAAACTGGGCAGCAGACCAAGTTCCCAGGTTCAAGGGCAGCAGAAATAGGGATTACCTAAGCAACACTATAGGTTGAGACAGAGGGAAGCCCAGCCCAGGAAGATCTGCGAATGGCAAGCTTGTGGTCAAGGTTCCAAGAAAAATGCCTTTTCGGGTGTCCAGCTGGACCTGCACTGGAAAAATCCAGGACTGAATTGACAAAACCCCTTGCTTGTAACCTTTCACATTTGGGCCAAGAAATACTCGTGAAGAGCCCAGTCCCAGCCTCCCAAAGAACTGAGGGGAAACCAAAGGCTTCGTGAAGACTGGGGAGTCACTGGTGGGATAGACAAGAGGAGCATGAGAGGTGATAGAGGTGAGGTGCACAAAGACATTCTCAGACCTCCACAAGGCTGCCAGCTAAGCAAAGTGCCTGTCCCCACACAGTGCTTTGGCTGTAAAGTCATTTTCATAGTTCAGATCTTAAGTAGAAGTTTAGTTCAAACTGGAGGAAGCAGAGAGAGATTTTTTTCTGTGCGAACCTTAAAACTCAAAATCCTGTTTCTCAGCATAAAGTCCAAATCATCAAGAAGCAGTGCACACAAGAGAGTGGTTTCCCACTGCCTTGGAAGACACTGAATGAATGGGAGCCAAGAGGAGGAATCCCAGGGAAAGGTTGAGAGAAGGTGATAAAAGGATGCAACTGCTCCAAGGGCAGCTACAGGACAGAAGTGACTGAGCCAAACTCTTCTTGATGTTATAACATGAGGCACCGGCCACAAATTGTGCTTTGGGAGGTTTGGGTTGAGCACCTCTACTTCAAAAGGTGGGTGCTGGAGGACCAGGGTGAGTACCCAGAGAGGTAAAGGAGGTAGGTTTTGAGATTTGGCCCAAACCATGGGTGATCCATGGGTGATATTCCTGCTTTGAGCAGGAGGTTGAAACAGAGACCTTCAAGGGTCCCTCCCAACGGGCATTTCTCTGGTTCATCACCTTGGGACACAGAGCATTTGGATGTCTAGACTGGTGTTGAGATGTTCTGCACATCTTTGATTCAGGTGCAAAAAGCAGAAACGAGACACTTGTGTCCATTTTTCTGACAAGCTTCTAAGATCTCTGCATTATTTTAAAGCAACTTAAACATAGAAGCACCTGCTGGCTTCCCCCAAGATGTAGCTTCTCTAGTAATTGTTGAAAATGATCCATGTCTTTTCCCTTTCTACAAATCAGGCTCAGGTTTAAGGGTAGGGATTTAGTTTAATCAAATTATCAATTGACTTGGCCTTGTGTTAATGCAAATCAGGGGCATTTTCTTGGCCCTGGAAAGTTCAGTGATGTTGTATTTTAAATGATCCTGTATTCTGGGGGAGATGTACAAGTATTCTGAACTTTGCTATTGAGATTAAGTTTATCTCACCTGCAGTTTGCTCAGCAGATCTGGCTAGATAATAATTACCTTGGCCAAATTTCATTCAATAAGAGTTCTTCCTTTTTTATAAGAACTTCTGCATTTCTTTGCTAAAGAAAAAAAAAGAACTCAAGTCCAACAGAACAGAAAGAGGTTTTATTTTTGATCATTGATCAAAAATCAGTTGGTTGCATTTCCAAACTTTCCAGCAGTGATCATAGTCTACATTTATTCAATACACCAAGTCTGGGAGCATAAATGTGTTATAGCTATTCACAGTAAGTAGAAGCTGAGAGGATACCTGCAGAAAACAATATGGGTCCCAAATGGAGAGAATTCTCCCATGAGTTGTCCATTTCTCTGAACTACTCAAACAATTTCTGCCCAGTTACCAAGAGAGTCCTGGACAATTACATTCCCCTTTTAACATTTGATGGGTGACATCCAGACCTCAGGAGCTTGACCTCCAGGGACACTGTGGGCCTGGGAACTCTGCAGTTTTTTCAAGTCTGAATCTCTCTCCCCATCATGCAGAGAGAGGGGACCTGCTCTGGAGGAGCAGCCAGAGATCCAAGGCACAAATATGTGAGAGGCACACATGTGATTCCAGGTGGCCCATGGCAGGAGGCAGGGAGCTGCCAACCCCAGCTGCTGCCAGGATCTGGCCAGAAAGCTCCATCACCACTGTCACCATACAGACACTAAAAAGGGACGTGTGTCAGGGCAGCCCCGTGTAACACTGGGGTATTCACCCTTGGGCAGGGAAAAAGGTGAAATGTAAATTCTAAGGTGATGTCATTCCCAAGGGGATAAAAGAGAAAAAAAGCCAAAAAAGCTATTTGGAGAAACTGATGAATCAACCCACCTGCTATGAGTGCTCTCTGAACCTACCTGGCCCCCTCTGTGGTGCACAGGGATGACATCCACTGCAGATTTGTGGTGCACAGGGATGACATCCCCTGCAGATTTGTGGTGCACAGGGATGACATCCCCTGCAGATTCCTCCCCCCAAACTGTACTAATTAACCAGAAACTGAGGATGACCTGGCCTGGGCAATGTCACTGAGCACCAGAGCAGCATGGAGAGCAGCTGGGCTGAGCCGGCAGGAGCAGGACAGGCGGCTGCAGAAGGCTCTGACAGAGTCTCCAAATTGCAAGGAGACAGGTCTTTCACATTCTTATCCATGGCTTCACTTCAAAAAAGGACAAGGATGCTGTGAGAAGGAAAAATGGAAGAATTGCAAAGAGAAGGCACGTGAGTGAAAAGGGGGAGAATCCCTGGCCTGACTTTGGGAGGGAGTAGGAATTCTTTGGGGCAGCAGATGAGACTGGAGCAAGAGGCTGAGCCTGGGAGTCCAGACCCAGAGGGTGGATGCTCAGATGCCACGCAGCAATCTGGGATACTCAGGCAAAGGAATTGGACTGCAAGAGGAGCCCAGCTCCGAGTCCCACTTGGGAGGGAGGAATCTGGCTCAGCTTAGAGGCTGCCACTGGACCTACTTATAATGTGGCATTTGGGAGAAATGCAGCTTTGAGGGCCAAAACACTCCTTCAGTGCAGGAGTGACTGTGGTTTCTCTGGGAAAAGGAGAGGAAAGGGTGTTTTAGCCCTGGTAGGTCACTAATGGCACCGGTGCATCTATCCCTACAAAACTCCTTTCCTGGAGGCAGGGCCATAGTGAGGGAGCCTGAACTGAACTGCAGTCTTCAAATGGGCCAGTGCAAGCCCAGGAATTGATTTTGAGTCGTGTTTTTTCTTACAGGACAGTGATGGTTTTGTGACTACTGCTATACCTGAGCTCTGTGAGGTTTGTGAGCAGGTCAGTCCCTGTCAGTGTGCAGCCACTCTTCGTGCCTGTGCTAAAGACCCTGTGTGCACACACCAGTGAGCAGAAACCCCCCTGGAGTCAGCTCCAGGGAACACACAGTCCTTCACCACTTTCTCCTCCTCCAGGTACGTGTTTCCAGACTGCAAGCTCATTAGACGATTTGGCTCCTTCCCCTGATAGTTAATCTCTCTGCACAATTATTATTTTTTTTTTATCATTTGTTTATGGATGCCACGTCGCGACCCCCGTAAAATTGATTTTATGGGATTTTCCCTACCCCCCTGTTGTAAATTGTGGTCCGTAAAATGTAGAGCAATTTACCGCCGACCATTGCCCAATTTTACGTTAATGTTTGAGCATGACCATAAAACAATTACATCATCTCACCTCTGGCCAACTTTTAAGGCAAAGGGACTGTATAAAACCAGGCTCTGCTTGCCAGCAAGACACCTTCTCTTGTGTTGGGAGCACAGAGAGCCTTTCCATCATGAGCTTCACTGGAAAGTACGAACTCCAGTCCCAGGAAAACTTTGAGGCCTTTATGAAAGCCCTCGGTAAGTGCCTGCATGTGCTATGTGCTGCTTTGCCTCTACAGATCCCACTAATTTTTTGGAGCCAACTGTGCTTATGTGCTAGTGACAAAGATTGAGACATCTCTCAGATTTCCTATTTCTGCCTGTTGTCTTGAAGCTGTTGGAGTTTTTAAATGTATGTGTGTGTGGGGATGTGATATCAAAATAGAAGAGAAAGCATCTCCCTGACTGGGGGCTGGATAGAAAGAGATGATCAGTGAAATTTCAAGGCCTGCAAGAAAATAATCCTGACAGGCTCTGCAGCCACTGGCCAAGTGCTGCACACACATGGCAAACCAGCAGGACTTTGGTGGCTTAGGGGGACTGCAGATCTGCTCCATCAGGCTGTGAAATTTGAGGGCAAGCAGGACATGGCTCAACCCCTGTGCTGCTGCTCGGTGATGTTGCAAAGCCCCAAATTCAACCATTGATCAGAAAAATAGCTGGGGTTGTTTAAATGCTTAATGATGAATGGGACTAGAGAGATTTCCACCAGTATCTGTGACAGGGAATGTGCTCCTGTGGGGATTCAGGAGGTTTTGGCACTGTTTCTGCACAGTTATGTGTCAGGAGGGATCTACCTGTCAGATCAGCTTCAGGCTTTGAGAGAAGACTTTAGTTAACTGGTTCTGAGGAACCCTGAATCTCATAAAAAAAACCCACTTGGTTCCTTCATTCTAACTTGCTTTATTGCATTTTTTCCTGCCCCTCAGTGAAGGAAAGAAAGCAGGATGTTTTCTTAGTCAGGGAGGTACTTATTGTGCTGCCAGCCAGGTCAGTGAGACAAGGAATATGTCTAGTTCCCACACAAAATACAGGATAGGAGTATTATTCTTCCTCCCCAGCAGACTCAGGGTTACCTAGTTCTTGGGGAACCATCATCATTGAAAGGTTTTTCCACACTGGAATAGAAACTTCCTTGCTGTAGGTCCCCAAATCCTGCCACATCCATTCATTCATTCATTCAGCAGCAATCTGCCCACAGTTGGCTCCATGGTTCACATAATGCCTCTTGTTCCTGGGCAGGGCTTCCTGATGACCAGATCCAGAAGGGCAAGGACTTGAAGAGCACCACAGAAATTGTGCAGAATGGGAAAAAGTTCAAGGTCACTGTGACCACTGGCTCCAAAGTGCTGACAAACGAGTTCACCATCGGGGAGGAGTGTGAGATTGAGATGCTGACAGGAGAGAAAGCAAAGGTGAGTGATCAGCCACTCCTCTGCCAGGGCTTTGTGGGCACAGGGACATTAAATTTTCTCTCCAGCCATTCCCTCCACATTTGAGCAAAGGGGTTGAGGTGCTAAAGCACTTCTGCACTTCTTGCATTTGTAAAGTTATTTTAATACCCGGTCTGGAAAACACTGGAA
This sequence comes from Empidonax traillii, assembly GCF_003031625.1. Taxonomy (NCBI): domain Eukaryota; kingdom Metazoa; phylum Chordata; class Aves; order Passeriformes; family Tyrannidae; genus Empidonax; species Empidonax traillii. Next base: position 259,237 of record NW_020956075.1, read on the forward strand.
GCCAATGTTTTAATATCCCATTTGGAAAAGGGGGATAGAGATACTTTGGTAGATTTTTCTGACAGCAAAAGTTCTGAAAGATTTGAGGTGTAAGGGATTGACTTTGTGTCATATTGCAACACAAAACATAGCTCCACCTTCATTTTGTTGACTCAAAGGTAGTGCAGGAAGGTCAGACAATGAATCGTAAACCAATAAATCTCTCCTTTAAAGTCCCAGTAGCTGTTAACTTCTCTGCTACCCTTTTCCACTGCTTCTGTTTACACTGGGTGAGATGATTTGGCAAGGTGAGGAGTTATCACCCTTGAAACTGGGTCAGCTCCCGTTCCTGGACATTAGTTTTCAGTGGTTCATAAAATGTCAAGGCAGCACCATTGGCAAATATTGCCTCTCATCTCTACCTCAGGAGAAGATGATATTTCAGGGACTTTTGAAAGTAAGAGGGATGACCACAAAAAAAAAAACACCCTGGTGAATCAGGCTCTGAGAACTGTACTGGCTGTATCACAATTTACAGCATCACTGAAGTCCCTCTGGCATAAAGCAAAGGGGGAAACAGCTATTAGAAGTGTTACCCTCCATAAACCAGAAGCTCAAGGACAGCTGGACAAGACAAATAAACAGAGATGGGCTTTGCTGGGTTATTTATTTGAGTGATTTCAGTGATCAGTGATAACTGCCCCAGGGGTGCTGGTGCTGTCTGGAGCCTTTTAAGATGTGCAGTTCCTGGTGGGGAGAGACTCAGCAGATGTGCCTTTCCCTTGGAGAGCTTTCTAGCCATGACTGAGTTTCTGAAAGCTCCTGAAATAGTTGCCTGCCTTGACTGAGCCTTTCCTCAGCCCCATGCCCTCACCCAGCTCCAGTCATCTCAGCCCAAAGGAGGTTTCTGCAGCAGTGAGCAGTAGGTGGGTGGTGGAGAGAAGATGACATGGCATGCCCTGGCCCAGCTCAGGTGGCTCTGCAGCCCTCTCCTACTACAGAAGAGAAAGGACAAAATGCAGGGGTTGAGGTGGCCTCCAGCAACAACATGAATGCCTCTGTGTCCTCCTACCAGGGTCTTGTGCAGATGGAGGGTAACAACAAACTGATCGCAAACGTGAAAGGGCTGAAATCCATCACCGAGCTCAATGGAGACACCATCACCCATGTAAGTATGGAAGGACAATGGCTGGGGTAGTGGTGCTTAGAGCTGCCTTTAGGGTTTGGCTCTAGAAAGCCTACAGAGATGCTGGGTACCTTGGGGAGGTGCTGGAGAAGAGGAGGTGCTTGCATGCAGGCTCTGCAGCCAGGCACTGAGGGCAGCTGTCATTAGAGTCTGACCCAAAAAGTATTTAAAAGACCCCAGTTTAGGCACTGCTGGTCAAGGTTTCAGGTAATGAGGGCATGTTCTCACCCTCCCAGAGGTAAAGGTGTGTATGTGGGCTTGGCACCCTTAAAGAAGCAACACACAGCAAACTGATCCCAGCTGGGGGGTGCCAGATTATCCCTACCTGTTCTGGGGTATTCATGAAGAAATCCAAAGCTTTAAAAGATCAGTTTATAGGAGATAGGCTGGGGATCAGTCCTGCTTTGATTTGCAAGACCAGATCTTTTCAACATATGAGTTTGGAGCTAAGCACCATGATGATCCTTCTGGGTCCCTTCCAACTTGGGATATTCTATGATTCTACAAATCCATAAAAAGCTAACACTCTCCATTTGTTTTTCAGACAATGATGATGGGTGACCTCACCTGCAAGAGAATCAGCAAGAGAGTCTAGAAACCTTGCACATACCAATCATTTTACTGTGTAAAATGCATCCATTATAATAAAATTTTTATGAAAGCCTTCTTCCTTGTCATCAGTCTCTTCACTGCTACCATGAAGAGACTACAACCTCCAAAATTCATGCAAGCACTGGTAGAAACTGGGCAATAGGCTGAGCTAAGGCTGTGATGATGTTGTTGGATGGAGTTGAGCCAGGGTGCAGGCTCAGAGCCATTGAGTGACCCTCTGAGATGTGCCCCATGCTGATGAGTGCTCTTGCAGCTCCTTCCTGGGGACAGGTGCCAGCATCCTGCTGGGGATGTCCCAGTGGGTCCTGCACCCACGGCTGCCCTGTCTGGGTGGATGGAGGAGCAGGAAAAGGGTTCAGTTCCCTTTCCTTACAAGCATGGCCGAAGTGATGGCAAGGTGACCAGCAGGGCCAAAGGATGAGGTGGTTTAGGTGGACTCAAGGAAATGTCAGTGATCCTGCTTGGAAAGCTGCCTTGGAGAAGCAACCAGCATGGGGGCAGTCTGTGTGTGTACCAACAGCCATCTTCATCCTCACCCCTCTGCAGTAGGATCCAGCCCTACAGGCTCTGGCCACACCATCTCCATCTCCTCCCAACCCTTCCACTTTAGGAGGGCCCCCAACTGCCTTCAGGTGTCCAGTGTGTGTTTCACCCTAAACTGCACCTGATAAATTGGGTTGAACTGGAATTGAACACTTCTTCCAGGGTGAAATACAGGTGAAATACTACAAGTGTTTATCCATCTCCTTCTGCAACCTCAACACATGTCGCTGCAGGACCAATTTGTGCATCTCTCTCAGGTCTTCTCCCTTCCCAGGAAAGGTTTTCATGTTACAGCTCTACATTGATCCTCATGCCAAGAACTGAACCAATATGGATTGTCACACTGGGAACCAGGCAGGCACCTCATGGACAAATGGAAGGGCTTAGCTCAACAGTGCCCCAAAAGCAGATGTTGGTCTCCAGTGAACTCAGATCTGGAGAAACATCAACAAAATCACTCAGAAGTGTCAAACAGGAAAAGCCCTGATTTTGCTTTCTTGCTATCCTGCTGAGGAGCAGGCATGGGATTCTTGAAAAACCTTTTCATCTCCTGGCTGCCACTGAGGGTCTGAAGCAAACCAGTTGTATTTTGAGATAGATGGGCAGACAGCAAAGACCTTTTTTAAACTAGAAATCCAACCCTTACCTTTAGACTTTTCCTTAGCTAAGTTGGATGTCCACTGGCAGCTGATCCATGGACTATCCCTTTTTTTATCAATGCAAAATTGATTAAGGACCTGTCTAAGTCAAAATCCACGTGCCTAAAGGCAGCAAGTGAGTAAAGGCGGATACCCCTCCTTGGGAAATGTTTGTTCAGTTACAACAATCCACACAGCCAGTGCACGACACTAGAGCAACTGGCTTCTGGCATGGGTCCATCTGCTGCCATCACTGCAGATATTTTCTGATTTTTAACTCAGGAGACCAATTGGCCCTAATTAACTTACGTTGATGTAGGAATTCCACTTAGTCTCACTTGCAAAGTGCCCACAGTTTGATGTTGCAGCTGTGCCAGCTGTAGAATCATTTTCCAGCACTTTTCATAAAAAATGTACCACTGAACACAAGCACCATCTCTGGGTATTACTGAGTTTGCACTCAATGCCTGCAGAAATACATGACACTTTTTGGAACCAGCTTCCCACTTCTACCATCCCATGGACATCACTGGAAAGAAATTATGTCATCCCAAGGAAGTAACAGAACCACTTAAGCAAAACCATTTAAAATGTAGCAAAGGACTTCATAATCAGGACTTGTGTAGAGAGAAACAGGCTTCCAATAAAAATGTAAATAATTTTATAACATGTTGTTCTGCTTTGATTTTTAATGCTAGTGGTAGAAAAAGGATGTTGTTTCTGCCAAGACCTCTTCTGCTTTCAGCCCTCAGAAGATTTTTCAGGATTTCCCCCCAGCAGGTCCATGCTGTCAGACTGGTGCCACTGGAAACAACCCTTATGGATACAGTACATTCCTATAACACCTTCCCAGTGTTTGGAAGCGCCACAGGTGATGTCATCCTACAGGTGTGGATTTGTGTCATTATTCCTTTTTGTGGAAGAGGCCTGGTGCATTCTCATTGCTGGGTTCAGGCATGACTTGGATCTTCTGGTTCTTGAGGGCAGCTTCCCTCATCTTGTAATACATGAACTCATTCTGCTGGAAGAGGCGCAGCTCCATCTCCGTCTGGACACGCATGGCCTGAGGGACACAGCAGGTTACAGAACCTGTCACGCAGGGAATCTCGAAGCAAGTGGACAAAACACAGCCAAAAGACAGGCAGTGTCCTCCAGGGATGTCCTGGGCCATATAATGACCTAGGATATATTTTTATACCTGCCTGTGAGTTTACTCAACCCTTGGCTTAGCAGCACAGAGATAAGCATGAGCTGTATATCCACTATTTTCCTCCCAAACTAAGTGTGAAGGGAAACACAGAAATGGAAGTGCTGCTTTGCTACACACAGGGGAAACTCTCAAATAAAGGATTTCATTTGGCACCCTGTAATTTTTTGAGGGCAATAAGGAAGAATGCTGTAAAGCCAACAGGTCACATTAAGTGAGCTAAAGGCTAAGTATATGACAGATTCCCCAGCTGCAATTGTAAACAGTTCCTCATATCTGAGCAGATGTAACTCCCTGGGATCTGCAGCTCTTTGACTCTAAGATAGGAAATACCCATCAGTCATCTGAGGAAAAAATGCACTGCTGCTTAGAAGGAATGGAGAGTGGTAAACAAAGAAGAATGAACACCAATAAAGAAAATCAGTTGGTAAACTGGGAACATCCACCATAGATAATCTGATATAGTTAAATTACAGTGCCAAGCCTCCAAGAGCAGCAAAATCAGACTGTTGGTGGAATGGGAGGCTCTTTCCTTGGGCACAGCAGTTTCAAAGAAGATTCAGGGGCTCCGCTGCCATTTTAAATCTATGTTCTGGTGCAGGATAAAACCCATTTTTCAGGATGAAAATTTCCAGTAGGAAGGGGGATGCATCTCCCAGCAGACCGTAGCACTCTCCATGAAAGCACAGCATTATTAAGAAGCAGTCAGTACTTGATACATCTCTCAGCTCTTACGGATGGGTTGTTTCTACAGCTTGAAATATAACTTTGCCCAGACAGAGAGCAAAGACGACACAGGAGATGGCACCTACCTCCAGATCTTTGGTAATTGGGTGGGAAGGTCCGTGAGTTATCAGGAGAATGGCATAGGCTTTACAGATCAAGCCATGCCCAGCTTCAATGAGACCAGCGTGCCAGTGAGTGACTCCTGCCCGCATCACAGCCATCCCCAGCTGCGCGTTGTTGGGATGATATATTTTCCTGGAAACACATTGAGTAATTGGGTCAGGAAAAAATCAGGTTTCACAGAAGCTTGTCAGCGATGTGGTATGTTTGCCAAAGAGCAGGTTGTTTACTCAGGAGAAGAGCCTACCAGTGCCACCAAAATGTGCAGCCCTGCCTAAAAAGAGCAGGCAAACACGTTGCACAAGGACAGAGCTATACGGGGACACGAGTTGTGAAAGATGAACCACCTGTGAACAGGGTTCATTCCACGTTGTTTTGGCACAAACAAAACTTAGATCTGACCCTACTACTCAGCTGGCACCAACTTGGCGCTTAGTGAAATCAGAATGCAACAACTACCAGATTCTCAATAAAAGTGGGAAGAGAAACAGGTGGTTCCCGAAACTTCAGAAATATTCATGTCACCCCGTGCAGATGCGCCCCTGCCTCTGCGGACTGTCAGTACCTGAGGTGGGAAAAATGAAACCTCTCCCCTGCATCCAACTTTAGAAGCTGAAGCAGAGTTAGAAGCTGCTTGGACCTACCTGAAAACCTGCCTTTAAGGGTTTATTTGGCATATTGAATTGGCAGATCTTAAATCAAGGAAGGAAACTACCATAGTCCTCACTGTGGTCTGAAAAGCTGAGGAACACAGAGGGGAAGGAATTTCCTCTGTGTGATTCAAATAGCTCAGTGCCAGGGCTGGGACAATTAAAGTTGCTTGTCAGGCCTTTGAGCCAGGCAGGTGACTCTGTCACCCCACTGCAAAAGAACAGAATACCACAAGCCTTTTGGGCTAGAACCGACAAGAAGACAAGTAATGAGTATAAGATGCTCTTAGCAGGATGGTGAATGAGCTGATGAACTGGGCTTTTCTGTCTTCCCTATGGTTTCCATTACTTCCTTTTTTCTTTTTCTCTTTTGTTTTTCTCTCTCTTTTTTATTTTTTCTATTAACTACTCATCAGTCCTGCCACAAAATCTCAGTAATAATAAAGCACACAATTTTTACTGTGAGATTTACCCTGGATCTATGTGAACTAAGCCTGAATTTCTTCATTCCTACTTAGCATCTACCCTGGGACTAAATTAAGTAGCCAAAATAAAATCCACGAACTATTCAAGAGTTAAGGGGTATCTTGAGTGACAGCCATTTGACACGGTTTCTCTTTTCTCTGCAAGTTCTCCTTCCTGCAGGGTGCAGGGGAACAGACCATCACCTGCAGTGACAGCCTCTCTGTCCTACACCCAGGCTCTGTGTCTTGCTGTCAGGGCAGCCCTGAGATGCTTCTGAGACAAAACAAAAGGCTAACAAAAAGTGTACCCAAACCAATTGCCAGGTCAAGTTTAGTAAATTGAGGTGTTTGGGAGCTCTTGTGCATTTAAGAAGGGGTCTCTCTCTATCTTATGATATATTTACAGGTTCACATCTGAAATTCAGCACCACTGCCCTGATAGGAGCAGAGTAAGAAAATTATTGCCGTAACACTGCTTAACATTACATAAGCACAAAGAGCTGCCAAAAACGGGGCACAGACATACAGGTAGCCATCCACCATCCTCTTGGCATAGTCAGCTGCTTCCTCAAACATCTGGAGGTAGGAGAGCACCTCGGAGGCAATGCTGAGGATCCTCAGGAGGTAGATGTTCGTGTCCCCCAGCACAGGCTCCTGTTTCTGCAGGCAGTCACGGCACAGCTTCACAACCTGCACGTGGGGGAAGCAGGGGGAAGAGGGGTAAGTCCGAGCACCTTTGGTCCTGAAGCTGTGTAGACTCCAGGAGGTTGGGTTTTGTAAGATACCAAGTGACCTACAGGACTCTTATACCCCAGTGCCATCCACCCAACCTCCTGCAGGCACTTGATGCAAGGAACAGTCTTAATGACCCCACAGGGCTGGAGACACGGAGCTGTACTGCACCCAGCTCTGATCCAGCATCCAGATTTCTGCTCTGGGAGGGCCTCACCCTTTTCCCAAAGGAAGTTAAAACACAGAGGTTGCTACTCAACCTGGAGTGCTCTCTGAAGAGAGCAGTTAAATATTTCCTAGGTGAGCAAAAGAAGCAGAAAGAAAGAAGTGACTTGTGCTCTCTCACCCTTTGCCCTTGTAGCCTGTATTCCAGGTGGGATATGGGTGTCCCACACCACACACCCATCCACAGCACCTGACAAATGAGCAACATGAAGAGCCAGGAGAGGAACAGCACAAGCAAAGACTGCCCACAGCTTGATGTACCCAGTCTTCTGACAGTCCTGTCCCTCTCCCAGATCTCCTGTTTTCCTTTTTATGAGGCTACCTGGCAGAGCTGACTTGTTACACTTGCCCCGTAACTCATGTTTTTCACCCAGGAGGCCCTTGGTTCAACACCTGTGTCAGTCAGAGGTGCTGAAAGTCACCTGAATCTCCTTGTATCATCTTTACAAAAGAAACTAGTCTGGGATGTTGTGTGAGACACGTTTGTGTGTTAAAGAGGGCAGAAACCACTGTCAGCTTTTGCAAACTGAGCTGCCAAGAGGGCAGGAAGCACAGGAGGATATTCAGGTTACAGCAGTGGGGAGATTGTTTCATCCTTAAATCATGGATGTACAGAGGGACAAGGCCTGTTTTGCTGGACAGTGTGTATACAGCAAGAGAGCAACAGTACGAGGACTCACTTCATGATAAAGTCCCTCCATGCGGGCCTTGTTGATCTTCTCCAGCGTGTCCTTGGAGAACTGGATGACCTCCTTCACCGTGTCTGCAGAGGGCTGGGAACAACGTTAGGGAAAAACAGTGAGGAAAATGCACTGCCTGACACGTGCCAAAGTACCCTGGCTGAAAGGATGCTCTGCCCACAGTTTGGGAACCCAAATCAGCTCACTGGGGTGCTTCCCACATCACCTCTTACCTTCCTACCACTGGCTGCGTGTACCAATGGGCCCCTCAGACCTGCCCAAGGCTGAAATGGGCTGAAAGGGACCCACTAGTAAGTTAAGAGGTGAAGGTCCTGCTGACTTCAGCAGGAGTGATGCTCATGAGGGTAGTGGTCTCGTATCTCTGCCAGGCACAACCGGGTTCCTCAACCCTCTCAACCACTTCTCCCCTCCGGAAAAGGGACAGAATTGACCCTGCAACTGAGAGGTCTCACAAGATGCCAAGGAGGCTGTGAAAGCCACCAGCTGGTGTGTATCAGCTGTTCCCAGTGCAGCTGCTTCAGATAAACGAGGCTCTTGAATGAGAGATGGGCGGAATAGGAAAGATCACTGAATTTTACCCACCCTGAGAAATGCTGTCATTACATTCTAACACCCTAAAATGGTTGAGCTCAGATTTCATCTGCACCCAGAGAGAAAAATGTGTTTTTCCACACACCTCAAAGAAGTTTGCATTTCATTGTGCATTTGGAGACCTGGTGCACATCCAGGCACAGCTGGAAGAACACTAACGAGCTCATAATTAGCTGCCTTCTCTTTCTTTGTTTGATGCTGAAATACAACATTGTGTTATCCAGCACCACCACTCATTTTCTGCCTTTCTGAGCCTTTCAGATTTGCTTTTTCCAACTGTTCTAGCTATCATGACCTTTCTTTTCATAAATGGGTAATCTGAAATCAGCCCACAATCACATGAGTTCAGGAGTTTGTGGGAAGAGCCTGATCTGGAGACACAACAGAAGGACCTTGGGGTGTGGATCAAAACAGAGAAACAACATTGCAAAGAAGGATGCAAAGGCTGGGAGTCAGGACCATATGACTGTCCTGTTGTCTTTTTCCCACACCTGGCCAATCAGATTTTTGAGGAATCTGAAATTCAGCTAGCTGGGAGAAGCTCTTAAAAGTTTAGAATGGAAGGAAAAAAATATCAGAGCCATATAACCCCCTCCATCTATTTATGGATACATATGTGTGTGTCATGATTCATTATCCTATATTATTAGACTGAAGCTATCATAGCTCATCAGATTTGGGCAGGTGTCTGAGCAGAACACAGGGTGTCCTGGGGCACAGAGCACATTCAAAAGCAATGCTAACATCAGTGCAAACCACATAGGCTTGCTTCCTGAGGAAAGATTCCCAGAATAGGTATTTAAACAGCATTTCCACAGTGGCTTTGTCTAATAAAAATCCTCCCTTGCCTTTACTAAACTTCTAAGTCTGCTGCCGTTATAAACAGTGGGAACTTTGCTACTCTTTGGAAGGGCTGAAGGACTGGAGGTCAGAGCAGCTGCTGGGGATGTAAGCTGTCAGTCTTGCACATATCCCTAGCACTTTTTCCAGGCAGCTGTGAGTGCTGCTGCTCTCAGGCAAGTGTGTCTGAATTCAGAAAATGTGATACAGCCGTCGGCGAGCAGCCGAGCTCTGTGGGTGAGTTCAGCCTGGATACCTATTGTCTGTGGATGGAGTGTATTTTTAACAGCTGAAATCATGCACTTTGCATACTTACAGCCATTTTTCTACACAGGCACTTCAGATTGTGGAGAACATTCACCCACAAGTGCGTGTTTTCCTGCTCTGTGCTGCACAGCACCTCTAATGTCACAAAAAAAGGGGGTGGTGCATCTCTGGTGGGAGGTGTCCCTTCCCATGGCAGGGACATGGAATGAGATGCCAACTCAAACCATTCTGTGATTGAGTGCTCACTCAAGGTGTGATAGCAGGTGTTGAATGATAGTTGAGGTTTTTTTCAATGCTGTCTACTGGAGAAGGTGTTAAAAATATTTCTACAGAAAGCCAGATAAAAATCCTTCTGCATCAGAGAACTGAGGTCTGGGACAGCTTTATTTTATAAGTAGGGAAGTAGAGTAGTCAGGATTAGCTTCAAGATGAAGCTCAGTAATTTAGAATGGGATTATGGAGTAGGGTGTTTCACCCTAGAGGAGAACTTGACCCAGCAAGCAACAGGTCTCCTCTAGTCCCATGTTCTATTTCCCATGGAAACTCCCTCCTATCAGTTTCCCATTTCTCTAAACCTTTCACACCTTTCTGCAATATCCAGCCTTTCCTGACTGCCACCTACATGAAAGAAGAGCTACAGGGCTGAGCTTGGTTTCCTGGTAACTTCTGAGCTGGAGGCTGAGGGTTCTATCCTCCTTCCCAGGAAAGTGCATCTTGCTGAGTCTCTCCTGGTGGCACTGTTGGTCAGAAGCCACAGCTCCTCATCCCACCTTTGCTTTTTGGTCCTGCCTTACATCAGCCCCTGGCCTGTACTGTCTGATTATGTGACTGCTCAACAGTGCAGATCAATGACTTGAATGGTACATTAAATTGCCCTGCTTTGCCTTGCCTTCCCTTATATACTTTATAGAGCTTGCAGGACTAGAACCCCCCTAAGCTAACACTGCCACGGAGGACAAAATCTATGAGCAATTACATCCTTGGGCAGAGGAACTAAAAAGAAACCCTGAGAGCTGCCAGCACATTCACAAACTGGAGCTGCTGGCCAAACAACACGTGCCACTGCCAACAACAAGACACAGCCTCACACTCTCCCACTCGATGACTTGTGAGACCCCCAAGGAAAACACAGATTACTTAAAAATGAGCAGTCAAACATGTTAATTCTTCACAGCCAGTCTGCCCACAGCAATCATGCACAAATGTCAAGTGATGGTGCAAACTCCACGTGACAGGGCTTTGCAAAGAGGGACTGGAAGCTCGGGCTTCCCACATTCCTGGAGCCGGGGTGATGGTACAAACCATACGGCTTCAGCAGCACTGGTTAGTTCTGTCATCACGAATCACCTGCATCACATTTCCCTGTCTGCTCCTCAAAATGGTGATTCTCTTTCAGTTTGTCAAGAAAAAGCCCCAATCTAGATGCCAGCATTTTTCTCAGCTCTAGACCTAATTTTCCAGTATTTTTGCTTTCTGTCTGTTGATGGACTTTTAGGTTAAAGGCAAATTTTATGGGCTTTTTTTAAATTAAAAACTGCACTTATACTGCATAATAAGGATTAAAATGGTCTTGCATGGTGGGCTCGAATCGGTGTTGTGCCCAGTCAAGGTTCAGTACTGTTCTCGTTTTTCACATTGACACTAGTCACGTTTTTGCCAAAATCTGACTCTGTTCTTATTAAGAGCGTCCCTGTGCTGAGAAACCACAGTCCTAGAGACACACAGATGCCTTGGTGGAGGAGACACAGCCACCACTGGGTTTGGACACAGCAGGACCCACCATACCTTGCTTTCCCCCGCCTTCACCGCCAGCATCAGGTCATCCTTGACCTGTTTCTTGCAGTGCTCGCAGGAGCAGTCGAAGTAGTACTGCTTCTTCAGCTGCTTCCGCCGCTCCTCGCTCAGGTTGAGGAAATCCACGTACGACACAGTCAGCTCATCCCCCGGAGAGATCTTGCTCAGAGCCCGCAGCTCGATCCTGGGTGCAAAGGAGATGAGGTGTGCGCTTGGAGGAGCAGCAGAAGCGAAGGTGGGGCCACAGAGCTGTCAGGGACAAATCCTGCCACCTGCCCCTGCCTTGCAGAGCTGAGCCCTCGCCCTCAGGCCCTGCTTTAGGTCTTCAGGGAGTAACTCAGAGATGAACAGCAGTCTGGTTAACTCTGTACAAAGCAAGAATACAGTCACACCAGTTTTTCCTGCCCCTCTGCAAGGCCCTGGCGCAGATACGTGAAGTTCTGGGCTACAAACAGATTATGACTCAATTACTTTATCCAGATGGGGGTTGAACCTAGACATCAACTTTTATTACGTTGCAGGAGATCTCACCAGGAAACCCCCCCACCCCAAGATCAGAAAGTCCTAACAAAACGCTGACTTTGGACTCAGCATTTTTTAAAAATACTGCTTTGCATGCTACCTACACATCTCTGGCTAGACTCCCAGATCCTGAGCTGTGCTGCCTTCGGTATTGTTTTCACTTCGGAAAGATAAGACAAATTCCCTCTGGGTGCTGCGTCAGAGATGCCCTCACCCTGTTCATGCATCTTTACATAAAGGCTTAGAAATGGTTATCTGGAAAGAGTCTATCTTTTAATAGTTATTTTGACCCGATGCCTATTGCTATTACAACCACAATTCAACTTCCAGTCTCTGTTAAAAAAAATCCAAGGAAAGCCCTTTCTCTTGTGTCATTCCCTGCAAAACCTCTTAAATAAGATGGACATCCAAAACTACTCCCTTGCTTTTTCACTCCACACACTGAATCTCCCAGCTGCTCTGGGCCATCTCTCAGTTGCAGGGGCTGGACAGGCACAACTGGCTGAAGAATTTGGCCAGAATGGGGAAAAAAACCTCTACCAAATACCAGCTGTGAGGTGGTGCTTCTGTATCCATCTCCTCCCCCAACTACTAGTGAGCTCAACAGCCTGTTTGATGTACATACCTGTTACGAGATGGACCTTGGGGGGATGTGCTGCCCCCACCTGAACATGAGGTGCTTTAGGTAGAACCCAGTAAGGGCATCACCAAACACAGAGGTGGCAGAGGACTCACAGGTCTCACCAGGTGCATTAAAAGTAAGTCCTCTGAGGAAGACATGACTTACTCTGTGTGATCATATTTTTGCAAATGATTGTAAATCTCCCCCAGTTCCCTTTTAGTTCCCTTGTAATTCCCATTACAGGCTCTCAGCACCAAGGGCGTAGCTCTGAGCCTTTCAGCTATGCTAAAGCTGCTGTAAAAATTACTCTCCGAGGCTGGCCTTGACCTTCTCTGGCTGTTCAATCATACCAACAGCATATTTCGTACAGAATTTGTCACTAAACATGCCATTGTCACAAAGGGCGGGAATTAGTTATGCCACAACCACGGGAAAGTGCCAGCCAGAGAAAAGTGCAACCTGCTACTCCAGGAGAAAGTGCATGAAAAGGAGCAATTCCCATCGGAGAGGTTTACACATATAAACATTCCTGTTCACACCTAACAGGATTCTCGTTAAAGTGAGTCATGCAACCAGAGAAGCAAAATCAAGCCTCTGACTTCCGTGATGCCCCTGATAGCTCAAGCACTATAGGTATATTTTAAGCAGCCATCCCTTGTGTGGAGGGGATTGATAGCCTTTGGGATAAGCCAGGAAACACATGGCATATTTCAAATGCTATAGTTAAAGAGACACTGTCAGCCACTGAGCTTGTCCAGTGTTCTTTAACCCAGTGTCTGCCACAAGCAGCAAGGACCTTGATAGCTGCATGCACAGGCACGGCGAGTGCCTGACAGCTCAAAACTCAAACTGCCCCAAAATAGCAACTCTAATCAGAAGTGAAACACGTGTTCCTTTTTATGGCCCTATCTATAATCTACTGAGTAGGTATCAGTGGTGAAGAAGAGCACTTCCAACCTATTTCACAAGTTGTTTGAGGAAATTACAAGTCTGATTGAAATTAAAGTTTAAAGACAACAGCGGGGACTTAATAGGACTGAATATAATATACCAAGTGCCATGAGCTAAGCAGAGACTTTTTTTTTTTTTTTTTGCACATATTTTTGTGCTTTATTTAGTTGAGATCAGGTAACAGTGGCATCATTAAAAGGTGAAACATTAATCAAGTATTATGATAAAAAAGGATTGAAACCTGCATCTCACGGAACTGCTATTGTAGGCAGAGCATTCATCGGGCACTGTTTGTTGCAGAAGAAACGTGGACCATTTAGTATGTCAGTAACACAATCATTTCTCATCTCCTAATATGCAAGGTTTTATTTTGGGCTATACAAGATTAGCAAGACCTTGTTCTGACTTTCACGCTCTTGCCATGGTCAGGGGAGGAGAAATGAGAAGTGCAGAGGGGAAATACTGACAGGAAGGAAGCCAAGGGAGAGGGTGGGAAGGTAGGGAATTCACCCTAAGGGCGACAGTCACAGTATTACCACTATCATTTTAATTTACTACAAAATGCAGAGTTAAGTGAGATTTGGGTTTAGTGGGGCTTTACACCAGGAAGGAGGAGAAGTTTAGAAAACAGGGAAAGTGAAATTTGCTGCAAACAGAGGAAGCCCCTTGGGGTGTTTGCATCTTTTCCATTAAACATGGGGCATGAGGGGTACAGGGCAGCAGAGGGGAATGATGCTTTCAAGACTGACCCACCTCATCTGTGTGTGGAACATTGATCTTACAGCCTCATGACTGAAAGACAAAACAAATATCTGCAGTTTACACACATAAAAGTACAACAGAAAAAAATGGGTACACGGCATAGCACATTGTGACATCACTGTACTGACAGGAGACAAGGGGGTTCCCTGTGCCTGGCTCATGATGAGAGCTCATGAGAGCTTCCCTTTTGCTACGCATTATAGGATTTTGTGGAGAACTGCCCTGGCACTGTGATTTTAGGAGTGGTCCCAGTCAGGGGACGTGCAAAACCTGCTTCTGACATTTGGCAGGCACAAGGGGATTAGTTCTCCTGGACAGAAATGTCTCCACTGACATCAGCGGTTGTGGTCCCTAAAGCACAGCTTGAAATGGAAATCAGGCTGAGATATCAGCCACGAGGACTGTGCTCTGTATGATGAGTTCGTGGGTCCCTAAGTCTAGTATTGTGCCTTGAGTGCTGATAGAGAGCTCAGTTCTCATAACAGCAACTTATCATCAGATTTCCACAGAAAGACGGGAAACCTTCATAATTTAACCAGGTGGTCAAGTTTAAAGTCAGTAAAAGCATACATGTGAGAGCTTTGACAATCTGCCAGGTAAATAAAATGCCAGTCTTCTACCTACTGCCCAGGAAGTCAGACTTCAGGGCTGCTGTCACTGCTGGTTACCTCCTCCACTTCTGGAAGCTGGTTGGAGAGGCTCTCCATCACCCCACTATGGATCTAATCCAGGACAACTGGATATCACAGCACAGACTCCAACTTGACTTTGGATCAGACCCTATTTCCCACCAAGGTAATCATCCTAATGCAGTTTTGTTTTCTCTTTGCTTGTTTACCAGCTGCTTGATAAGTGCTGCTGTGGTTTTATCAGGGAAAACCAGCAGTGATAACTGGAGTGCAGAAGCAACGTGTTAGTTAAAGAAGGGGAGGCTGGGGAGGGGGTTAACTTATAGCACTAACGTTTAGTGAAGACAGGAAGCTGTAAAATCCTAGTGGAAGAGTTTGGAGGAAATACTGTGGCTGTGCAGTTTTTGAGAAGCAATTTCCCCCAGTTAACGTCTTGAACACGCTGCAACTCGCTGGATCAGCAGCAGTTTATACCTGTCAGGGCTCGGAGGCCAGGAAGGGCAGAGCACCCTTCCTGTGGGCTGTCCCAAGCCCTGAGAGCAGCAGCCTCCTCTCCCAGCTCTGATGAAACATTCCTGCATTTCCCACTGAATCTCTTCCCGTTTCGCTTTTCTCTCAAAAGCTTTCTTACAGGACTTGGGTGGGAATGGGGAAGCTCAGTGGCTTTAGAAGCATCCTGCACTCAGACATGACACTGCTTGCAGATGAGAGTTGCAATTGCAATTAAGGTCCCATTGCTAAAGTGTTAATCAGTGATTAATGGAGATGGAACACTCTCACCAGATGAGGGTTGTGTTAGGAATGGTTATGAACACCTCAGCTGATTGCAAGTTTAGTTATGAGAAACTTGGACTGTGGACTCAATATAATCCTTAATAAATTACTTACTGGAATTACTCCATAACTATTGATGCCTCAATACAAGGGGGAGCTAAACAGCTGCTTACTGCTTTATCTACCTATTTTGAGTCGTTACAAAACTCAAAAAAAAAAAAAAAGATAAAATTTTTTTCTGGTTGCTAGATTTAGAGTCAAAACTTGTGTATTAGTGCATCAGATGATAAGTTTAAAAATAACAATGAGAGAGAAAACAGTTCCTCCCTAGAAAAAAAATACTGATTTTTTTTTTTTCTGAGCTAGAGAAGGAAATAAGAATGAACAGATTTTCTGAGACAGGGATCTGACACCAGGGCTGGCTGTGTTGCCCCTTAGGATGCCTCCCTGTTGTGCCCAAGGGAAGAAATCCACTCACTTGCCATTGTTGAAGACAACAGTACAGTTGGGCCAGCAGTCGTGGTTGGCCTGGCAGAGGTTGGGGAAGATTCCCACACCAACAGCCTGCAGTCCTCTTTGGTCACTGAGGGTGAAGCCGTTGCAGCTGATCTGGTCCCAAAACACAGGCAGGTAGAGGTGTTAAAGAAGAAAAAGTTGAAAACCCTCAAGCTGGGGCAAAACATCAAGAGCAGCAGTGCAGGACTCATGCACAGGGACCAACTCAGAGCAGAGCTGAGTAAATGTTGCAGAATATTTGCTGTTAATATTTGGTTGGGAGGCCTAAGATAAACTTGGTTTGACCATGTGCTGGTTTCCTTATATATTTGTTTCCTAGAAATAATTCAGAAAAAGGTCACAGGAAAATGAATTTGAAGCAATTCAAGCAGAAAGCAAAGTTCGCACTTATTAAAACAGGTACCAGTTAGAAATTAACCTTGAGAGCTGCATTCAACCAGGTCATGTTTGCTGGGTTGCCCTCAGAGCTTACAAAACCAAGTTAATTACTACTGTTTGTTAAGAATTTTCAGAATGGCTTTTCCAGGACATTTCTACCAAGAATGAATTATTTTATTTGCCTATATGATGCATTATCATCATATATGAATGGGATAGTTTCTAGTCACAAACACGAAAAAAGAAAATATATGCAAAGAGAAAATAGATAGACCAAAGGAATTCATCTGCTAATTATTTTACCTTGTTAATAGTTTTATTTCCTCTCTGCATTGATTCTGTACATTTTCAGTACTTCCTTACTTCTCCATGGACAAGCTATGCCAGTCATTAGCACATATGTGTCCTCATGTCCAGTGGACTGGATTTTGTTTGTGAGGTGCTATCAAAGGATGCTGTGTCATCTCCCTGTGATAGGGCTGGCAAAATCAACTTCTCTGCCACAACAGTCACTGGTAGAGGTGCAAGCAGAGCGTGTCTCCTCCCAGATCACCCTGGTCCCTTTGGCTCTGCTGGGAGCCGAAGGGTTAGTGTATCACTAACCAACTTGTACCAGAGCTGGGGGCAGAGCAGCTCAGCCTGAACTGGCTTCTAGGAATTTCCCTCTCTGCTACACTGAGAACAAAAATTTGTAGTTAACAAGGTAGCAGTGGATATTATCAAATATAGTTAGAATATTTTACCCTTTTTCTTATATATATATATAATATTTATCATATAAATAATATTTTAAATAAATATTTATTCGATATTATAAATAAATAATCTAATGCATGCAATATCAATAGAAAGTAATGTATATACTAAACAGATCTGATATATTCAAATATATTCTAGGTGTATTTACTAAAAATATGTTTAGATTTTCTCAGCTCTCCTTGGTGCAGAGACGCCCAGTGGGACTTGCGATGACAACGCAGCACCTACCACTGACCAAACCACTTCTCTGCATGTTTAGACAGACAAAATGCTTCAGATCTTGCCCTTGCCATGCCTCAGTTTCCCAGTGTCAGCACAGAAGAGATGGGGGTGGAGAATGGGCAGTCCACAGAGGGATGAAGTCAGCCATCCTCAACTTAGGCCAGCTGGAGCCTTTCTCTGGAAAGCTGGCATTGAACACACCGCCCCATTTGCTCTCCCAACCCCTCCAACATACCACTCCAAAGATGTGGGAGATGAACTGCATGCCAAACTGCTGGCAGTGGGGCGGCCAGAACTCGAGGAAGCTCTCCACATCCGTGCGGAGATCCTTCTTCTCCTCCTCCCCAAAGCTGTCCACGTGGTTCTGCAGCTCGTCGATGGAGACCAGGCAGCCCTCGGACAGCCCGCTGCCTTCCCTCTCGATCTTCCACAGGATCCGGGCAGCCAGCCTAGCCGGGAGACAGCCAGAGGTGTCAGCATCACCACCACCCACCACAGGAAAAGGGAATGAAGGTCCGTCAAAATTCATTTAATGGGTGAGAAATTGTGTGCAGACAGAGACTGTCACACTGAGACTGGCTCAGCTTCAGGTGGCTGATGGCTGGTCACCATCCATAGGCTTTTGAAGGAAAGGGAGAGGCAAGGTTTTGCCCCTGCATTTGTGTTCTCATCTGGAGAAGTGCTGCAGACGCCCAGGTCCCCAGCCCTCCGCAAGTGCTCCCATTTCCCTGGGGAATCCTCTCATTTTCTTACGATAGAGCCAGGATGTGAAGATAAATTAATGCATCCTATAGACAAATTTTGGAAGAGCCCATCTCCCATTCCACTTTTCCACCTACTTTCTCACACCTCCTAAACCATCCAGGGTGGGTTTTCCTCGCCACACTCAGCTGCAGTCGAACTTCTAGGGCCCAACACCAAAAAAATAAAAGCAGGGGCATATCCCTTGCACCCCAGATGCTGTTCCATGTCTCCATCCCCTCAGTCCAAGGATACTCTTGGCACTTCCACCTCCCACCTCCACCCTGTCCAAATCAGGCCACCCAGTTCTTCCTTGCCGTGGGATGCCCTGTCCTCTCCCAGGCTGGCAGCTGAGCCCCCCGGGGGTCGGCTCTCACCTGATGTTCTCAGAGGGTGCCTTGCCGTGCCTCTTGATGGCAGAGCACTCGTTTTTGTGGTTGAGCCAAGCCGCCCTCTGGCAGGTCCGGTCACAGTAATAGGCAAACTTGCACTGGCCGCAGCGGTGCAGCCTCTCCTGCCGCTTGAAGCAGGTGTGACAGATGACATGTGTCAGGCTGGAAGGACAGAAGGACACGTTGGCTCACTCGTACCTCAGTGAGGGCCAGCTCAGCCCAGCTCTGCCAGCTTTGCATCCCTGGGCTCCCCACAGCCACTAAGGATGGACCCCTCGAGATTTTTTGGGAAGATGAAGAAACATCCCACCCAGCTTAATCCTTGTGTGCTTGCCCAGTGCTGTTCCTTTTCTGCTTGGCTACTTCAAAGAGACAAATAGTTTGTTTAAAGGAGGACAGCAATAAAGCATTCCCCAGCTCTCAGCCCTCTTGCCTGAAGCTCATCTGCTCCTCCTCAGCCCTGCTGCCATCAAGAGGATTTTCAGTCTGGTTTTGGTTTCTGTCTGGCCTGTGCTGAAGGACCAGTCACCCACTGCTGATCAGGAAACAGATGTCTGATACGTCTGTGGCTCAGGTGGGCACAAAGAAGAATGTGAAGGCAAAGAACAAGCCCAAGAGCTTCACCTGCCTGCAAAGCCTCTGAATTTGGCTGCAGTGAGCACTCCTCCAAACACTAAGGTTTTCCTGGGCCCCACATGGACCAGGTCACAAAATGGTGCAGTGGCCACCACTGTGCTCAAGAGATTTAGGAAAACATTAGGTGAGAGGGACCAAGCAGGGGCATGGCTTTGAGCTGTCCTAACTACTATCCTAAACTGTTCAGGCACATGCACACCCTAAACATACATCAGCAATGCTCTGCTAGTGAGCAGACCAGAGGAGCACCAAAGTGAAGAAGACTGATAGAGCGAAGTGATTACACAGGGAAACCCTGGGTTTGTGCTGCTTGAAACCAAGACATGTTTCCATGCATTAAAAGGCAGCTTTGTTTGTCACTTCTTTTTGCCACCAGGCCCCAGATGTAGCTGTTCTGGAGGCACTGCACCTGGTGATTGTGGTCTTGTGTTGGAAATGACATGAGGGAGCCAACAAAACAGTCTCCTTCAAGGTAGGTCTTCTCACCAAAGTGTTTCATGTCTTCTCCTCCTTCCTTTGGTTGTGTCGTGTATGTTCCAGCTGTCCACTATCAAAGCCCCAGGCTGGGTGGGTTTGGGGCTCTCATGGTCCCAGTGACTTCAGAGAGAGTTAGCATGGATTAGGGAAGCTCTGAGGGACTAGGACAGGCTTCCAGCAGATCCCCAGGCATGACTCACAAAGTACAAGAGGATTTCCAGCTGTTCGGGGATGGACAAAAAAAAATCAAGCAGCTGAAGACAGAGGAAAGGTGAGCTCTCAGGAGCACTGGGTGGAGTAGGACATAGGGTTGGTTGGCTGTAATGCCACATTTAGGGACCAATATGACCAGTTGCATTTATGAAAACAGTGAGATTTTTATTAATAAATCTCGGGCGTTTTCATCTTCATGAGGCTGGTATGTTGCTGAGCTGAGATCATTATATATCAGTTACTGAATGCTGGTCAATGGCACAAAATATGCCAATGATGGGAGTGGTGTTAAACATTAAATATACTGAGCACAATGCCCGATATCAGGATGTGCTTCCACTTCTTCTCAGGGCATGAAGTCCTCCCTGTTTGGTCTGGCATCAGCTTTAGCACTGGGCTCTTCAGATCACTTAAAGCCTTCCCACAGAGGGGCTAGTGATGCATATTTCTCCTGCAAATCCAAAGAACCTGACATGTCTTTCTCATGCCAGCAGCAGTAAGTGCTGCTCGCCAGCTATTCCTGCCCCTGGCTCTGCAGTTTAACTGCTGAGAAGTTACTGTGAGTCAGATGGTGATGAGATAACTGGAAAATACCCTCCAACAGGGGCAAATTTCTTCTTTGGGGGGTTCAAAACTGGATCTCCAAGAAGCATCCTACAATTGTATGCACATACCTGAAACCAAGGCTGCAGAAGGAACACATCAGAGGACACTGATGAAGAAGTCTAACCTCCCATCCTCCCTCAGAGAGTGCCCAGGGTCCCAGACCAAGGGGAAACCTCCACCATGTGCCCCTTCCAAGTGTCCAGCTGCTTTCTCCTAGGAGTTAATTCTCTGAGGAGGAGGGGGAGACACTTTGCTCTCCTGCCCAAACAACTTTGGGACTTTCCCCTTGCTGCAAGAGAAGGCTTTTCACTGCCTGATTTGGTGTCTCCAGCTGTCTGCTTCTCCAGGCAACCACCCACTTTATCTGGGCCTCCAGCCAGGCTCCACAGTACAGGAGAGTTTGAATTCCCATCACTCAGACACTGCTGGTGCCAGAAGGGAGGTTTTCCTCATTGCAAAAAGCTCACAGACCACAGAGGCTTCACGATCAAGGGGAGGTTATCATTGTCCACAGCCCAGAGTGGGAAAACTGAGGCACAAGGAAATTTAAAAAAAAATTCTCGATGATCCCATGAGGAGGATGTGGCACAGGCAGGAATCAGACCCACAGCTCCAGAGAGTTCAGCCCAAAGACTGTCCTGCTTCTCCACTATACATAAATATATATATATATACCCATACATATGCATATTTATATCCATCACACTACATTTAAAAACGTTTCTTCTTTCCTCTGGCAGTAATCTGTGAAGGGTTGACAAAATCAGCTCAGTGCCTTGGCTTTTGCAGGATGAAGAGGGTCATCAATTTAAAAGCAGGATGACCCACAGCAGACAAAACCACATGCAAAAATGAGGTTTGGAAAACGAAGTTTAGAAAAATGAGCAGTGCCAGAGGGAGCCCAATGCAAGGCAAGCACCTGGAATGGGGCAGGGGGAAGCATGTGTTTGGGAACTGGGATAGAGCCAGCCTCACCGTGTCAAATGGAAGAGCTGGGAGCTGATGAGAAATGTGAGGCTGTGCTCTGTCAGCTGTCAAGTCAGTGGGGCAGAGAGGTGCAAGAGGGATTACACTCCTTGTAAGGCAAAGGAGAGCCAGAGAGCTGATAAAACCTGCGTGGTTATATTGTGCTGGGAAGCACCTCGGGGAATGGGGCTCCCTCCTGCTGCCTGGGTGTTCTGAGGGCCGTCAGAAAGCAGAAAAAAGAAGTTTCTTTGTAGAGAGGAATGACAGGTTGGAAGGGAACACAGTGCAGCGAACCCCAAGTTCTCAGACAGGTGCTTCTCTCCCCCCCAGCTTGCTCCCTCAGAACAGAAAAATACTGAAACGCTGGCTTTGCATTTTGCTGTTTATCATATAGAGTGTCCAGAGCTTCCAAAGCAAATCCAGTTGGCAGAACTTACCACCAGCTCTAGAAATTTCCCATTTCTGAGGAGATGCAGCAACACACAAAAAAAGTTATGCAAGACTTTCCGAGAAAGCAAAGGAACAGTCCAGCCAAAATTACTCACAGGTAATCTGACTGGCAGGCTTAAGAAATGCTGCATCTCTCCCAGAGCCCTTGCAGGATTCTCCATGCCCAGAAATGTTTTAAAAGAAGACTGGTTTATTGACAATGTGTCCTAGCCCAGACCTCCCCTCTCGGTACAGAGCAGTCCAATCCCATGTGGTCAGGATGCTGCATGGCCAGGCAGCACCACAACTTTCTGGAGAGAACCCTGGGTAGGTGACTTCTAGTGTTGTGCCTGCCCAGGAGCCCTGCAGGTTTCAGCCCTCAGAGTCTTGGTGCTCAGCTTCCCTCGCTTTAACACAGGGACAACACAAGCGCTTTCTGCTGTGTCTACGTACGCCACGGCCTCCGAGGTGATCTCTGGCCACTCATTCACTGCCACCTTCCACACTGTGAGCCTTTTGCTCACCCTGCCCAAAAGCAGGACCTTCATTAATACAGTGATATCTCCAGCCTGTCAAACCTTGCCATGTCAGTGATTTAGGGCTGACTTGGAGGGCAGATGCCACTGACTGACTCACTAAATGACTTTCTCAGGTTTCCTCGGCCTCTCATCCAAGACTCAGCCATGCTGAACTCTGAGAAACTCATGTGCTCTGATGTTACGTAGATGAGACGCACAACTACAAACTGCTAATCCTGGATGAAGCTACAGTGACAAAAGCAATGATTCAATGTGACAGCCAGAGGTGACAGAGCACTGACAACTAAACCGTGGCTCCTGCAAGCACGGCTCTCACTGAAAGCAGGAGAAAACAAATAACTCTTGGGACTGCTTGGATTGGATTCAGATGGATTAAGAACTGTTGGACCTGCCAGGACAGCGGGCTGAGCACTGTCACGCAAAATGTATTAACCTCATCTCTGAGACATTCACAACCCAAACATCTGCCATCCAGCACACACAGCATCTCATTCACTGGCCTGGAAAAGCCAGGTGAGATGGCTGCAGTGCAAAGAACAGAGGAGGATTTCATTGAGTAGCTGATGGACATAGTGAGGACCTCCCAAACTGTTTAATGCAGGTTCGTTCTACTCTGTACATCCCAGGTGAGACACACGGATGAACTAACTTACACCCAAATCCTATTTATTATTGGCTGGCTGTCCTAAACGTGCTACAGAGGACAGCAGAACAGCTTAAGATGTAGGCAAAGTCTCCTTGGCTTTCAAAGCAGAGGCTGTAACACTTCAATAAAGATAACAGCCTAAGGAAATGCACCTTCTGTTTCAGCAATGAAAGGACAAGGGTGGTGCTCAAAAGCTGGTTTCCACTGAGACTACCTAATGATTAACTATTAGCACAAGAATGGGTTTGCTCCTTTAAAAAGGAGCTTAGTAGTTTCATCTTTAAAATGTCAGGGATGACATATCCCAGTTTGTCTTATTTGACTGCAGGATTTATTTTAGACTAATTTTTGACTATTTTATTTTTAGTCTTTCTTTACAAAATTTCCCAGCCTCTTTTTAGAGGTGTGGGTGTGGTTTTCTTTTAAAAGGATTGTTTTTTTTCCCAGGTTTTTTCTAAGCTTTTCAACAAATGAGACAATAATAAAAAATCAAACCCCAGAACATTTTAAACAGTGTAAATATGATCACATTAGCTCACAGTTTTTATTGGCATCAATTCAAGGAATTCTTTTCCATAATCTTTTCAGAATCATGCTGTTACGGAAAATTTTGGATTTCTTATATCCCTAGCTACAATAACAGAGCTCCCCACATTTCCTTGGAAAACGTTTTAGGCCTGTTTCATACATCAAAAATAAGCGTCAAAATTGCATGATCTCATTTTTTTAGCAATCTGTAGATCACTCACCAAGCAGCCCCTCAGGTGATCTTGGCTTTCTACCACATGACACTGTTTCCCTTGACTACTGTCTCTCAAACCCCACTGGCCAAAGAGCAAACCTTCTCTTGCCGAAGGCTGACAGAGACATACGAGGGATCCCCGTGCTCGTAGGAAATGTAAACTCTTACAGGCTTGAGAGCCAACTGATGTGCCAGAGGAGAAGGTCACATACAGTACATTGAGCCCAGGCCCCAGGAATGCCATCGTCCTGAAGGTGGCAGTGAGGGAAGGAGGGCCTGAGATCTTCAACAAGAAAGCCAAGAGGGAGGAAGGATTAAACCCTAGCACACAAGCAGAGCACTAGAGAGAAGCTTCAGTGAGAATGGAAATGCACAGAGGCTTTGCAAATTGAAAAATTACCCCAACAACAGCAATTAATCCCTTGAGAAGATACATTTCCAGCCCTCTGCATCTCCTTTAGGGCAAAACAGGCCTGACACTGGTATTTTCTGAGAGATATTTCAGCTGGTAACAGCAGGGCTGAATCAAACACAGATCAGAATGTCTCTACACTTTATCCAAAGAGCAAAATACCGAAGATCACACTGAGTTCTGCACTCCCTTTCAATCCATATTCACCATCTCTCTAGGCAGCCTTTTCTCATTCAGGTAGAAGTAACAGGCTTGATACAAGAGTCAACAGCAGGTAAACACTGTGTTAAGCAAAAAGGTTATAGAATCACAGAATCAGAAGGGTTCGGGTTGGAAGGGACCTTTAAAGGTCATCTGGTCCAACCCCCCTGCCATGAGCAGGGTTAGTCTGGTGAGTCATACCCTGGCCTTAAAATCTAAGAAACTATGAGCTGGCAAATGTTTACAGGAACCTTCTTTAGCTTTGAGTTTTACGCACTTCTGGACTAAAAGTCTCTGGCACTGCATAAGAAACTGCTGCTCAGATGACCATCACTGGGCAGAAGACCGTTAGCCCTCACCAGCCTTCATGACTTTAGGGGACTGCAGGGGCTTCCAGGGTGGGATGCAGGCTGGAGATTTAGACATCTGGATGTTTTCATCTCTACCTCCTGGGTCTAAGGAGACATTCCATCACAACACTCACTGGGGTCTGGAAAGTCATTCAGCTCAAGCAAGGGTGTCTGTTTTCAGTGCCCATCCTGGTGTTCCATTGATTACATGGGCACTCAGCACTGGATTCAGTTGTCTGGACACAGGAGTTCAGTGCTATTTTAGGCTCTGCAGGGACACCCAGACAGCCTGAGAAGAGGTCTGATTCTCATACATCCTGGTTTTTACCTGTCACCCCTAAGAGGGTGTCTCAGACACCCTGGGCATCTCAAAATCTCTAAAAAGACCTTGGGTTTGGGTGTCTCCATTTGCAAGCTGAGTCCCAAAGCATATTGCTGGACAAGCAAAGTAGAGACCAGCTCTGCTCTCTACTGCTTCTGTGGTTGTCTTTATGCCCAAAGAAACCTGGGATCTGTGGAAAATCTGGTCACATATTTGGTAAGACCTGAGCCAAAAAATTAAACCCACCAACCACTCGCATTTGAGTCTCCTTTCCATAGGACACATACAGAGTGCTAGAGATTAGGATGCTGAGTTGAATTAGAATGAGGGACTGTGAACTTTGGGTTTCTCTGTGCAGGCTAAGTGCCTTTTTAATAGCACAGACTCAACACCAATTTTAGGACCTATGCAGGTGTGTTTTTGGGCAAGGAAAACCCCATGCCTCTTACTGGACTCACCATCCATGCAGAGGCAACATCAGTTCTTTCAGGGCAAAAACAGCCACCATGGCCCAGTGTGGATTTACTCTTGCAGGTCCTACAAGGATCCACCCTGCCCTTCTTTGACAGCAATCAATTCAATGGGGTTTTGATGCAACTGAATACTCTGGGATAGCAGTAGAAGATGTCTTCAAAAACAAAGTTTGGGGTTTGTAAGAAAAGCACCAGGGTAATTTCCACAACAAAAATGTGTTTTCCCATTATATCTCAGGCCCAGCTTATCCCCTGTCAAGCACCAACCAACAAGCATTTAGTTGGCACTGCCTGTTTCAGATTTGGGGACTGCATTTCCCCACTGACCCACATGAAGTGTTTTGGGATGAAATGTGTCACAGGAGGGTAAGAGTCCATTATTATTTCACAACAGGAAGAAGAAAGATCAGGATGCCTTGAAGCCATCTCCATCCTGTCCCCTCACAGAGAAGCGATGTGTTTATCTTGCCCCCTTGCTGCTCAGCTTCTGGACCTGCCCTTTGGAAACTAAACAAACCCAGCGTGGGGAGGGAATGAAGCACATCTCTCCCCATCTGAGGTTTTCTGTTGGAAACCTAAGCCTGAGACACAGTCTGCAGTCTAAGAGCTGATGTAGTGACAGTTTCTCCCCTTATCTCACATTACACAAGTGACATTTGAAAATGCAGCAAAGCTGTAGCTCTTCAGCATGGGCAGCTCTGCTCTATGCATGATGCTTGCAACATTTCACATATAAGAAAAGAAATTCTCAATCAGCAGTCAGAAGCCAAAATGTTTTCAATGTTTTTTTTTTCTTTCTTTTTAAAAAATGAAGTATTATTAATAAGGCATATGGGAGAAATAATTGTCCATATGCACTTCTAAAGCAAACATAATATCACCAGAAGATTCCAGCTAGTGACACAAGTGAAACTGAAGTACAAGAGCTAAAAGGACACATCAAGGAGAGATGATTTTGTCCCCAACTACTGTAATTGAGCTCAGGGCTAAGACTTCAAGAACTCAGCATTTTAAAATGAAAAATGACATTTTTAATGTGACCTCTTGCCATGACAGATTAAAATAAAAGCTAAAGGTGTCATTGCTGCTATTGCAAAGATTCATAATCATGTTCACCCACTGACAGTTAAAGGACAAGGAAACAGTCAGTGAAAGACATACTAAAAAAAAACTTATTTCTTGCTCTGTCCAAGTCTCTGCTACAGCAAGATCACACAGTAGCACTGATCAGCTTCAGGTACAAAATGACTGGGATTAAAACAGCAGCACGACCTCTGCTTGTGCCCCAGACTTCATTAGCAGAGCCTGTTCAATCAGAAAAAGCTCAGCTAGGCAGAATTGCTCACAGCCCTGCTTAATGTGCAGAGTATTTACTAAAGTCATTGGTTTGAGGCAAAAAAATCAGTCTTGGGACTCACCACGACACCCTTGAAGAACACTCACAACTTTCCTAAGCCCAGAATGAAACCTTCAGCTGACATCTAACTCCCCAGTATAAAAATTAGGGCCACATTCTGTTCTTAGTTATTCTCTTTATTATAAGCCTGAACAAATTCCATTCATGTCTGAAGCTTTGTTATAGATTTAGCCCCATGGAGATTAACACAGAAATTGGTTCTTTGCCTCTTTTAGCTTCCAGGTTATTTAAGTGAATCTTCCTCTGATTCAAAGGGCAGAAGTGGGGACCTACCAGCCACACTGGCAGTGCAAGTTAAGCGAATGTTGTTTATGCTTAAAACAAGCAGCAGAAAAGAAAAAAAATGTCCTTGCACCAGAACTTAGTTTCTGGCTGCATCAGTGTGGACATAAATTTAAATCCAGTCTCGTGCAAAAGCAAAAGCAGACACCTGTCTCCAGTTGACTCAGCTATGTGTAAATACAAAATCACTTTAACACAAACAATGTCAGTCGCTGATCCCCACCAGCTCCTGGTGCGAGGGCAGCGGGCGATGAAGCTGCGAGTACAGCTGGAGGTGGTACGTGTGAGCAGAGCACAAAGGAACTCACTTTTATCGTGCATTACGCACCAGAGGATTCAGCAAAGTCAGTCTAGGATTGCTGCACCTGAATCACGCTAACTCCTGGGAGTTCACTGGGGCATGACATGGGGCTGGTTTTTGTGAGGCACAGAATACATGCAACTTTCACTGCATTTGTAAAAGCTGATGACACCAAGCACCTTGCAAGGTCACACATCCTGGAAATACATTGCACCATATTAAAAGTAAAAAAAGATGATCCGAGCCCTGGGAAGCACATTCACTGTAAGCTGTGAACGTATCTACAGAAGTGCTTCTGACTTCCCTTTTGCTCCGTTCTCTGATGGTCCACTTTCAAACTTCCGTGCAACCTGGCAGACGAAATTTTGCATCAAGATTACTTTTTGGTCTGTGTGTTACAAGTGCCTCCCTCTTACCTGTCAAAAACCACGGCTGCATAGGCTGGCTCTGCAAAGATGACATCCCCAGGCAAGAATTCCTTCTGGGCTTTCAAGCCCCTGCCTTTGCCTTCAGTTGTGAACACTTCAACTGACTCCATTCCTCCTTTGGTCATCCCAGGGACCCCGAGGCTTGGGAGGTGGATATCTCGAAGCAAGCCAAGTCTCCTGTCACTCCTATCAACCTGGACTTGCTGCAAGGCCACGCTTATAAAAGGGCCGGGCTCCCCCCACCCCTGGCCACAACGCTTCCCATAGGAGGGGAAGGGGGTGGGAGCAGGAGAGGCAGGAGCCGGAGATCCTCTCTGCACAATATCCCCGACCTACGCAGGGAAGGGACAGGGCTGGGGTTTCTGCTTCATTAGGAAAACCCTCTGCGAAAATGACGTCCGGAATTGTTTCTCCCACCCGCAAGCAGTTGTATATATATGACAACTCAGCTTAATTTATACTCTCCCGTTGGAGAGGGAACGTATTCTCTTTGCGGGGTATTTTTAGCAACCACATGCTTCTGTCTCTCAGGAAGCAACAGCTGAGACAGTGGGATGGGGAGGGCTGCGATGCCTATTTCTGACCCCTGCGCTGTCGTCTGGCTTTTTCTAGAAATCAAACAAAGCTGCTTTATTTTTACCCTCAAGGAGATGGACAGAATTTTTTAGAGGCAGGGAGAACACTGAAACACGTGCCTGGAAATTCTCGGCATCCTGTCACCACCACAGCTTGGAAGAGACGATCCATTTCCCAAATGCCAGTGGCAACATGTGTACAGAGCAGTGAGGAAGGAGCTGGAAGGGCAGCAGTTCAGCGTCAGCTGAGGGAACAAGCAGGACATCTCAGATACCCACACAATTTTGGATGCACTAAAACTCTTTGAAAGACAGTGTTGCACCTGAGAGCCCTCCTCATCTCCAGTGCTCGGTTGTGGATGAGAATCTGAGCCACTTGAGTGGAAAATAGAAATCAAACTCGTGAGCAGCCAGGCCCTGGCTTTGCTCTCTGCCCCAGTGCAAGTTCAGGGGAAAAAGAGGAAAGGCCTCCGTGTATAAGAGTGAACCTCTGTGGAAACTGAACCCAGCCCAGATTGCTGTTCAACATTCTTTTATTGTTTAATAGCACTTCACAGGGCTAGTTCCTGCTAATCTCACCCTCCCACCCCAAGGAAACCTGATGCTGTTTGCTCTCTCAGCACCATGCAGATAACAATGATTGCAAATCTCTTCCCACATCTCTGTGCTGGGCACAGAAAAATCTGTCTGATTAACAGGGAAAGTGAGATGCAGAGAAATAAAGGGGGTGATTCCCGTGCATCCCATGGCAGTAAAAGAAACACTTTACATTTCCAAGGCAGTGGGAATTATCACTGGGCTCTTCAAGACACAGAACTGCTCAGCATCTTCTGTTAAAAGATTCTGGCAACGTTTCCTGCCTGTGAATGAAGCCTGGTATCATACCTCAGCACAAACACCTCGAGTTATAGTCTGCCTGCGTGTGCCAAGCACAAACAATATCAGTCCACAGCTCCATAAATCCAGGGTGATCCGGCTGCTCATGTGATTATGAGCAGTATCTTCCCCAAACAACCAGACATCTCCACTCCTCCTGAGGAGGGCCAGACGCGTCCCAGAGCCATCAGCACAAGCTGTTGTACTTGCACTGTGCAGTGCAGAAAAGCCACTACAGGCAATTAACCCTTCCAAGCAATTACAATTTTAATTGCAATGCTCTACATGTGTGATAGGTGAAGTCAGGATGCTCTGGTCTCATGGGTAATTCCCTTGGCTGCACACATCTTATAGAAACTGCCAGAAGTACTTTAGTACCTCAAAATTATGCTGATTTTTCCCCCAAAAACCACATAATCTGGAGTGTGGCTGTATTGAACCCAGTCATTAATCACTCTAAACACTGTTTCTGATTCCCAGATAACAAATAATACAGAATGGAATAGAACAGAATAAGAGAACACATAATATATTTACAACAAAGAATCTACCAGTAGATGTTGGATAATGTGGGTTCCTTCTTTTTAAACACCTGTTTGGAGCAGTGAACCTACTTTGATCCCCTTGGAAATGCACTGAATTTCAAAGCCAGATGGAAAGAAACACCAGTTCTGGAGTGCTGAGCAAGGACATCCTTCAACAGCAGATTATTATTCTGTACTTTGGGTCTGTCTGGATTCTGGGCTGGAGGGGTGAGTAGCCCAGTCCTCCTAACAGAAGAACTAACAGCACCCTCTGCTGCTCTCTAAAAATTATCCAAAGCACAGTTTTATCAAATATAATCACAGCAACTTTGGACTATGGTGAGCAGAGCTCAGACAAGTCATGAACTAGGAAAAAAAAAAAAGGAAAAAAGAGGGATAAAAAAATACCCATGCTAGGCAGCTGTTCCTTAGACTCATCTTGCCACTGTAATTCAGCTTTAACCATTCCGTGTAAACACCTGCTGGGTGAAGAGGGGGCCGATCTGGATGAACCCCCTTTTGGGGGTGACAGCAGGGAAAACTGGGGGGAAACGAGTCTGCTCATTCTCCTGGGGGTGGGCACAAAGGGGGAGGATGGGAATTCAGCCCTGAAGAGGAATGGATCAAAGGGGTGATGAAGGGAGGGCCAGCTGGTGGTTCAGCAGCAATTAGTGGGATTTGGAGGTGTTTTGGGTGCTGGGGAGGGGGCAGAGAAGCTTGTAGTTACCAGCAGTCATAAGGCAGGTATTAGGCAGTCCCTAGTATTTACTAGGCAGTTACAAGGCACTTACTAGGAGTTGTAAGGTAGAAATTAGACAGCTACAAAGCTATTACTAGTAGTTGTTAGGCAGACACTAGTGGTCACCACAGTTAATGCAACATTAGTAGACTCTCACTAATAGTTGTTGAGAGACTTTAATTGCTGCTATTGAGCAGTTACTGGGAAGTTGCTGGGCAGTTATTAGACAGGTACTAATAGTTCTGAGGCACACACTGCACAGTTACTAGCAGTTCTGAGGCAATGATGAGCCAGTTTCTAGGAGCTGTGAGGCAGACACGAGGCTGATATTGAGAGTTACTAGAAGCTAAGGGGCGGTGCTGAGGAAGTTGCCAAGAGTTAGTAGCAGTCACTAGCAGTCACTATACAGTAACTAGCAGTCACTATACGGTTACTGGGAGTCACTATGCATTTACTAGGAGTCACTAGGCAGTTAGTAGTAGTCACTATACAGTCATAGCAGTCACTATACCTTCCTAGTGGTCACTATACAGTTCCTAGCAGTCACTACCAGTCACTATCCAGATACTGGCAGTCACTATAGAGTCACTAGCAATCACTGTATGATTGATACTCACAGGCAGTATGTAGTGACTACCAGCCCCTGACAGCTGGAAAGCCACGGGCCCTGACAGGGGGGTCTGGTTTGGGCAGTGAGGTGGGGACTGACAGGGCCAGCTGGGGGTCATGGCAGCCCTGGGCATTAAGGCAGCCTGAGGGGGTGGTGAGAGGGGAACTGACCCACTTACCAGGAGGCAGCAGTGGCTGGGTCACATTATTTTGTAATACTTGCACAGGTAGAGGCTTTGGTCAGTGGTTTATAAGCATTGACTGATTAGTCGTATAATGAAAACCAAGTTAAAAACTAAAAAAACGCACACTTGTAATTGCATATACGTGGGCTTTCTTTAAAACATGTGAAACATCCATGAACAGCAGCTTTTCCAATTGTCAGTTAAATTTAGTAGTACTCTTGGAACAGAAATAACTCCAGTGGGATTAATCATTCTCTTCAAAAGCTGACAGCTATTTTAAGCAGTCAGCTTTCTGGAGGAAATTATGTGTGCTCTTCAAAGGAATATACTTGGGGACAGTTGGAATACAGTCTTGCTATGTTTAGGCCTAAATTCCATTTTTCACACATATTTCCTAAACTGAATTGTCATGTTTCTGAATTCCAAAGTGTGCTTTGGTGCATTAGCAACTTCGGTTTCATCAAGAGATTTTAAGAGTCTGAAGGTTGTGTTTCAGAAATCCTCAGTGTTAAGAGGTGGTTCACACCCTTATTTTTAGTGCAGAGCTTGTACAGGTTTTCTCATGAGCCAGATGCATCAAGGATTGCTGGTTGTGCTTCTCAGTTCACACCTGTGCCAAAACAGAGCTGTGGAACTGCATGTTATGGGTACATTCTGGTTTGATATTCTGTGAGAAGGGTGGGTATCCTATTTTTAAATGTAAAATCAGCAGTAACTTTAATCTTTGGAAAGAGTCTATGGCACAACTCTATAATTTCATCAAACACATGCATGCTTCCCTTGGGGATTTTTGTATGTTTTAGTGTAAGGGGTGTCTTTTGACTCACTGCTAACAAGCTAAAAGCCCTTGGTACCTGTAGGAATATAGTTTACCCATAGTTACAGCCATGCATCCTTTTTCAATACCCACTAAATAGTTCTCATGTATTAGAAATTACTGATTTTCCCCTCTCCCTCCTTGAACTCATCTTCTTCACTTAGGAAGTGAAGAGGAAAAAGAGTCATTTTTCTCACTCAGTATTCCACAAGCCCATCTTAAATTACACTGAGAGGAGGATGAGAAACAACATTGCACAGACTGCTCTCTTACAATCTTATGGGAGTGTTTGTGTGTCACAAGAGAGCAGGGCAGAAGGGCAAGTAACTTGTCTTAACCTTCCTGAAAGAGTCTACCAAGTCAGGATTGGGAGGTGTGTTTCTTATTGTGTTCTTGAGACACAAGGAGGGCTGAAGTTTAAATAAGTAATGTACAGCTGGATCGAACTCTGCTCACAGAAACTGAAACAAAAAATTGAATACTTGTTTTCTGAAATCCTGAGCTATTAGTTGCAGTAAAAAAAATATTTGATGCTTAAAAAAAATACAGCTTTTTTTTTTTCTAATAAAGCAGAATAGCTGATTTCAGTCTGCTCCAGCCATGACAGGTTGGCCCAGCTCTGGTGGGTGGGATGGGATGGAGGAAGCAGAGATCAGTGAGATGTTTGGCAGAGACAGAGAAGGGGAAACAAGAGGGTTTTAGGCCAACAGGGAGAAAAAATAAGAGACTCAAGAAACTGTGTTGCAAGCATTGGAAACCCTAATTTTTTTGGTAGTGATTTTTTTTGGTAGTAATATTGCACTTCAGTCAGTGTTTTAAAACATTTCATCTGTCCTGGCAGAGTTCAGAGCAGTGAAAGAGCAGGCAAAGTGTCTTTTTACTTGCTCACCCTGTGCAAAAGGTGGAACATTGTGTTCCATACCAACTGCAAGCTTCTGTTGCAGGCCAGGGCAGATCACAGATATTTCTGGCCATCGAGGCTTTTAGCCCTGTTTGATTTGGTTTGTGCCTCTGAGAAGGTTTGGGCAGCACTCAGTTTAACCCTTCTTTTAGTAGTGTATGAAAGCTTAGCCATGTGTCTTAGCCAAATCTGTGATAATGTAGTGTTCAAAGATGCGTATAAAAGCTTGTAAATTAACTTGTTACAGTATTCTATGGGGAAAAAGTCTCAGAGTGATGAAACTAGTTAATGGAAACCTGCAATGCCAGCATTAATAGTGCTAATTTCTAAACAGAACCTGCTTTGTTGTTTCACCGTTTTTACAATCCCATGAGCTTTGAAAACAAGCCAAAACAAAAATCATTCAAAATAGGTATTCAGTGAGTAAACTCACTGAGAAAATTTAAATTTAGTGCTACTAGAGTGCTGTTTCCTTAAAGAAGAATCACTGAACTGCAGATATCAGAATCTCTCTGGCTGAGCCTCCCTTCCTCATATAGGAATACAGTGCTGCAATACCACAGTCCACCCTATCTGATAAGGGTTTTTTAAGTGTTACCTTTGCCTGCCCTTTTAAAGTTGAAGTTCTGTGGATATTTTAGTGTATATCTACGTTTGCTTTCTGACTCCTCCCCGTTCGCTGATTGTGCTTCCACAGCACAGATTTCAGTGCTGCTGTTTCACACAGCTGGCACTCTGAGCATTCAAGCTTTTGCTCATCTTTCCTGCTCTTATGGAGTAGGAATACGGTGGCCTCATTACAAGCAACAGGGCTTGAACATCATGTGAAGTTACAGCCAGTCAGCTGCGATAACTGAGCGTGCAAGCTCCTGCCTCTCCTGCTTGCAGAGTAAAACAAATTGAAGTGGTGCACGTGATGTAAATTAACCTGTTCTGCCCCGCAGCTGGGACAGGCTGGAGCGTGCACCGGGGTTATGGTGAGGCTGACAGGCGGTGGGTGCCCGGTGAGGTGCTCTAACCCCACGGCTTGTGTGGATGTGCCTCGGAGACAGCTCTGGGAAAGGGCTCATAAAATGAGAAAATCTGTGAGTCAGTGTTTGCTCTTGAGGAATTGCAGTCGTTGGACCTGATTCATGTGCACCCATCTATTTCCCATTAAAATGCTGTGCTTGCCCTTGGCATTCTGAGGGCACAGCTTGCCTGTGTCATTTTGTGGGTTTAGCACTTTGAACCTGAAACTTTATGCCTTTGCCTTAAGGGGTTTGTCTAGCCTAGACTTTTCCTTTACTACATTGTTCTGTTTTCTGTCTTCTCTACCCTGAAGAATTGGAAGAGAAAAATTAATAATAGGCTAAAGCTGGGAGCATTTCCCCTTTAATCAAGTGGTAGAAAATCCTGGGTCAAACAGACTGTCTTAAATTACCTGGTTTCTGATATTTTAATTAATGTCAGTATTTTTCCTACCACATTTATGCTGCCCCAAGGGAACACTTTTTTCCCTGCCTTTCCTACGTGGCATGCCACAAAGATTCCTCTACAATTAACCCAGCAAAAGTAAGAAAGCAAATAACAAAGGTTTAAAGTCGGAAAGACGTTCTCAAACTCCTCTCAATTAGTATAATATACAAGTGTAATAATGTTAAAATGTCTTTAAGCTTCTCACATCAGAGTTTTAATGACTGTACTGAATTATAGTGCCAATGAGAAATATTAAAAAAAAAAAAAAAAAAAAAAAAAAAAAAAAAAAAAAAAAAAAAAAAAAAAAAAAAAAAAAAAAAAAAAAAAAAAAAAAAAAAAAAAAAAAAAAAAAAAAAAAAAAAAAAAAAAAAACACAAAACCAAAAACAAAACAAAATAAACAAATGAAAAAAGGAAGCTGGATGTTCTTCTAAAATCATAATGGAGAACAGAGAAACAGTAAGCAAATCATTATCTTTTAATTTAGACACTAACAATTTGATTTATTATTATTATTAGGCAACTTATTGGGTTCTAAATTTCTGAACTTCACCTCTGCTATTTTTATTTTTTTAATTTATTTAAAGTCCTTTGGCTTTTTGGTAAGAGAGTGTGAAGTTCTCATTGTCCTCTCAATGCCCATATTTCAGTGTTTGAACATTAAAGCAATGAAGTTTTTCTCTGTCTTCACCAATGTTATTCACCATTGTCTCAGCTGCTTTTAATTTCATTTCATCTGAATTATTAGTTGCTGTGTATTCTGAGTGGTCTCAGAAGACACAAGTCAGAAAATTATGCCAATAAATAATACGCTGGGTTTCAGGCATGCATTTATTGTTATGATCTATTATGATCTATTCTGCTTTAATGACATTTTTTTTGTTTATGGAGACATTTTTATAAGTCACATTGGAGTTAAGAACGAGAAGTCATTTTTATGAGTGAGTGTAGGTGTGTTTTGGAAACTTTTCTTGCACCAATCTTGAGTTTGAGTGGGTTTTGGTAATTAGTAAATCTTTGGTGATTCATGGCTTGTCTTAGTGATGCAGGATTTGTAAGGGTGAGACCAACTCACTAAAACATTAGATTTTAATCGAATTATTAGCATGCCTCTCAATCTCAAGCTTTAAAAGTGGTATCATAAAAAATAAAACTATGAAGCAGAACTCCAGGTGTGACTTAAGCAGCAAATGCACCGACTATATTTCTTCAAAGAAGAGCAGAAGACTCTTCCCTAGGTGGGAAGGAGGCATTGTGTTCTTCTCTGATACTTACTACTTATTTCATACTCAAATAGCAAACTCTTGGCATTTGGAGTCACTTAAAAAAAACAGCATCTGGTTTGAAACACCTTTTTTCTAATAAAACCAACTAATTCAAACAAAGATTGTTCATACTCCAACTGAAAACAGTCATTTTAAAGCGATGCTGTTTGTGCCAGTTCTGTTGTTTAGGATAACGTTGTTGAAAGGTCTCATCAAAGTTACAGTCATAAGAATTTAGTTTTAACTCCTTTCTTTACAGTAGGTAAATCATTCCTCCTGTGGTACCTTCACAGGATTCGGAAACGAAGACCAGTCTTTTCAAGCTTAAATGACTAAATACAAACACTGCTATATGTGATAATGTAGGTTTAAGGGTGTTGAACAAGTCTTGTCCCCTGTCTCTGTGCAGAGGCATAAGCCAACTTTCCTGACTTCTCTCTCCCACCTCCTCTCACCTCCATTTTCCTTCTCTGGTGGAGCTCCATAAATTTTTATCCATATCCTTTTATTAAGGACAGCGCCTCTGTGACAAACATTAGTTGGTCTGTTCTGCCATTTCTCAATGGCAGAAAGTTGATCCAAACAACTCCAAAGTCATGATACCAGCACCTTTATTTAAACATTTGGAAGTACATAAATGACAGGGTCAATCTGACAGTTCTGCAACGGTACTGCTCTTGATTGCTTCTCTGAAAAGTTTCTGATGGAATGGTTGCAAACTCTCAGGTAACCTGTTCTTTTAAAGAAGTTTTTCTTAGTTGCCAGGAAAGATGTCTCGCGAATCTGAAAGATGAAGGCCTGAAGTTCAGCTTAATATTTACAGAACTGGTTGCACACAGGCAGTGGTAGCGTTGATCTCCCTGTGGTCTATCATTTCTGTGTGTGGCAAATGGCCTTGAGCCACAGTCAGAAAGAAAATGGTCAGACTTGTTTGTGACCCTTCTCTGGGAGTGAGCAGAGATGTGTTATTTATCAAGGAGGCTGTGGATGTGCGTGGAAGTGGTTGGGAAGGCGCCTGCAGTGTTCCAGACCAAACTGGAGACCATTTACAAACTCACTGCCTGGTTGGGATTTTAAGTGAGAGACACATCATTTTATTCCTGACCCTGTCTCAATACACTTTGTCAGAAGACCATGTATAAATACGTTGCCTGATATACATATATATATATATGTATTTATACTTATATTTGCCTAAAAATCCACTAACTATACAGAAATAAAAAGAAAAAGGCTGGACTTATTTGTACATTTTTTTGCATGTGGTTTGAGGCTGAAATTATACCAGCTTAGGGTTTTTTAAAGTGGTTACCCAGCACTTCTGAAGGTGCTGTGCTTCCAACCAACTTCAGTAGCAGCTGCTGTATCCCTTTGAGGGTCAGGACGTTCTGGCCTTGTTTGGGCTCAGAAAAGCAGCTGAAGTTGTGCTGTGCTTGGCTGTGCTACACTGGCAAAGCTGGAGCTGAACTCCAGTGCTGTTTGCTAAAGTAACAGCAGGGGAACGCCAAGAGCTGCATTAGGGCAGGTGACATTGCCATGCTCATGGTGCTGCTCTGCCTTCCCCAGCCAAGGGACTGTTTGGGAACCCTGCCTGTTTCATGTCATGTGTGTTAATCATCATCTTGTGACCCTGCAGAAAACCTCAGTGGAGCAAATCTTTATGGTTCCAAAATCGAGGTGAATGTTGGGAACTCTGTGTCTTTGTTTTTGAAGATATTTTTGTCTCTTGGGGGAACCCAGTTAGTTGGTTCAGAACTAACAGAACTACGTGTGTTAGACTGAGGTAGGAGATTATTGTAGCTCTGCATTCATCACTGCTGACTCAGCTGTGGTAGCATAACCTTATATTGACAAAGACTGAGCCCAAACAGAGTTCACAGGTGGGAAATGGACTTAATGAGAAAGAGAAAAAACAAAGAGAAAAGAACTAAGATGAGACAAATCTACAAAGAAGAAAGAATCTGCAGCCCTGTCAGCCTTTTCTTATTTTTTATTGAAAAATTAAAATGGCTCTTGTAACAACAAGGAAAAGTAATATTTAAAGCTGTCCCTAGAATATTATTTCAGTGCAATTCATCACCTACTGCAAAATGCCATTGAGGACAAGGACACAGCAAGGTTCAGGATGGCTCCAGGAGGCACAATAGATGTTACTTGGCCAACCAGACTTCTCCTCCCTGTAATTCAGCCTTTTCATGACAGTGGTCACCCAAGGTGAACAAAACCTCATTTTTAGTTTCACAATATAATGCTTTTAGGTTTTGATGTTTCAGTGTTTTTAGAGGTTTTTTTTTTTTTTTGTAGTGTGCCACATGGTTGGGTTTTGTCTGCCAAGAAGGCTGTGCAGTTCAGTGCTAAGTCAAGGAAATTACACATAGGGTACTGTCCTTAACTCACATAAAGTCTCTCTTTGAAACAAATACATGTTTTCAGTGAGAAACTGTGCAGGTTGAAACAGAGTGAATAATGCCCATGATAGTAGCATTTCATAGACAGTGCAATTAGCCTGCTTTTTTGGTCAGGGTTTGGTTTGGTTTGGGATTTTTTTTTTGTGGGATTTTGTGGGTTTGGGGTTTTTTTCAATAGAGAATATTATTCCATCTATCTTTCTCTAGGTAGCTGTTTTAACAGTTCAGTACACTTGAGCAAACTGGTGCAATTTTCCTCTGTAAACGCCTTTTCTGCTACAAACATTGGCAATTCATGTTTTGGGGTGCAAGGAGGGCTTTCACCCAATGCCCAGAACTAAGTCCTTGGATTTTCTTGTGTGAGTCAACTCAAGTTATTGTGTCCATCTTTCATTTCTCGGTTTGAAGGGAGTATTTCTGGATGACTCGTACTACAGAATACAGAAGCTCCAAAGAATGAGCCCCCTGGCCACTGTTCACCATTAAATTCACATATTTATAAATTCACAAATTCTTGTGTAACACTGCAGCAGAGACTCTCTCTGTCTATAGGATAGGATAGATCTCTGTCTATGGGATGGGATCACT
Organism: Empidonax traillii; assembly: GCF_003031625.1. Lineage (NCBI taxonomy): Eukaryota > Metazoa > Chordata > Aves > Passeriformes > Tyrannidae > Empidonax > Empidonax traillii. Next base: position 298,164 of record NW_020956075.1, read on the forward strand.
CTTTGCTTTGAGTTTTGCCCCTCTTTTGCAGGTCTCTTTAACCTACCCATTCCTTTTTTTTTTTTTCTTGCAATTGAGGCTGGTTATTACTTGTGCCCAGTATGTAATGTCACACTTCCACAGAAATGCACCAGTCTCACATGGAAGCACTGGATTAAGTTAGTTAATAAGTCTTTTGTTACTGTTCTTCTGTAGTTTGTACTTTCAGACTTTTTCATGAGCCCCATTACCTGCTAAGTGACTTTAGCCAGTTCCTGGGGTTGTTTTTTTTTTGGTTTGGGGTTGGGGTTGTGGTTTTTTGTTGTTGTGTGTTTTACTGGTTTTAAGAGGCACTGCCCACTTAAATCTCATGCTGTGACTAAGATTCAGTCCTAGAGTTCCCATAGTTGTATTTTCAATGACAACCCCAGGAAAGGTCCTTTAACCTTTGCAGTTTTCCCACTTATTTTGCTCTCTGGGAGTTGCAGCATCCAGTACATCTTCAGTGCTCAGCCTAGAAGGAAATGGTCTGAACCTAAAGATTCCTATTGACAAGGCAAAGACGACCTTAATCCCAAAAAGTGCCAAATCTGCATAAATTATCTTGCTTTCATGATTCATCCTCTTGTATCTTACATTTGGCATAAGATATTTATGGGATAGGGGACAGCTCCTGCACTTTCCTTTTTACCCAGGAGAGGGCTGCAGGCTGTTGATTGCAGAATGGATTTGGTGGTGATTTCGGGTGTACTTCCCGGAGGGTGCTGTGCAAGAAGGCTAAACATCAAACTTCCCCACACATAAAGCATTTTGATAAGACATTTTATAGAATTATTCAGGTTGGAAGAGACCTGTGAGATCAAGTCCGACCACTGAAAAATTTTAAGTGAAGCCACAGTAATAATATAACCACAAGAGACTGATGTAGAACTGATACGGTTTTAAATGTTTGTTTAGTGAACAGAATTAGAATCCCCCAAAACAGGAGTGTAGGAAACTTCTATGTGCCTATCTACAGTTTAAGAAAATGAATGTATAAAGGTGGTGAATTAAGGAAGACCAGGACACATTTAAGGGATGGATCTTTGGAGCTGCCCTTTCCACAGGGGATATCTTTGTTGCCTAAACATGTTATCTTTCAGCCTAAGGAAAGGGGAGTAGAATAGAAACTGGCAGGGAGTTTTGCCTTGGGAGCACATTTACCTTGTTTGGATTTTTTAGCAATCCAGGTTAGTTGCTTCTGTTCTGTTTTGTTTCTGCTGTGGAGTCAACACAGCTTGCCTGAAGTTACTGTACTGCAGCTGTTCAGCAGAATGACTCTCAAAGAAATTAGTAATCTTATTACTTGATAGTCAGCAGGTAATGTAATTGCTTCTTATCTGCAGCTAATTGGAGAGCAGTTAATCAGAGTGTTTTCACGAAGAGTGGATTCTGTGCCCTAGAACTGCAGCTTTACAGACACAATCATGTGTAACAGGGTCCATGTCGTTACATGGAACAACACACCAGGAATGTGTTTTTTCCTAATTCTGGAAATGCACTTTTTTTTTTTTTTTTTTTTAAACTCAACAGATGCTAAGCAAATTGTTCAATGACTAACTTTTCATCCAATTTATGCAGGCAAACGACGCTTGTCAACTTAACAGTGAAATCAAAGAAAACACGTTGCTCCTTTCAAGATGAATTAACAGACTGTGTTGAAGTTCATAAAATGTGAGATCTACAGCCAAGAAGGGATTTAGGGGAAAAAGAAAAAAAAAAGAAAAAAAAAAAAAAAGAATTTCAAGATAAAAACGTTGAAGGAGGAAGTGACCTTGGTGAGGTTGTATCTTCAAACTTGAGGTGTGAACAAGGACAGCACTCCAGCCTTTTCTCGAAAAACCAGTCTCCGACAAATACTGGGGAAAAGAGATTGGCAAGCTGGCCATCAGCTTGTGAGCATGCACTAGAAAAGACTCTTACTTGTCTCTCTATCAAGGGATACCATAAAGAGCAGATATCTGACGTGGCCACCATCAGAGATAAAAGTTCCAGCCGGTCAGAATCTGAAGACAATACAGACTTGTGCTTGCTGAAACTTCTACCATCATCTCCTACAGAAACGAACAGGAATCTCACATAAAGCATTTCAAAGAAGAACACATCAGTGAAGAGCTGGAGTATAAGAAAGAAGCCACAAAGCAGAAATGAAAGAAAAATAAGTGAAGGTACAGACTGTGGAAAAGAAAACAAGAATAAAAAGAGAATTAAATTTAAGCTAGACTTGGTAAATGAGAAGTCAAGAACTTCTAAAGACAAAAGACTTAAGGAGAAACCCACCCTACCCCCACTCCCATCTCCAAGAAAGAAAGAAAAAAGAATAACAAGAAGCCTCAGGCAAACATCAAAACAAAAGAGAACCTACCTTGGGATGAGTCTGAATATTGATAAAGGTTTTGCTTAGCTTTAAGAAACTGATTCTGTTTGTAGTCTCACTCCACGGGTTTGTACCACACTGTGACTTCTGTTTTAAACAAAGGTTTTGTTCCAATCTGGAAGCAAGACAAGGCCTTCTGCACAATTTTTTTAGCAGTGGGTTGGCAACACTTTTCAATCATCTTTCTTACACGTGCAGCAGCCATTGCAGTGAGTGTGACAGTCTGTAGTATAGACTGGAATATTCTCTTCTGGAATGTTCCCCAAATATGGGTCAGTAGCTTACAGAGTACTAATAAAATTTCACATTAGCTTCTTTCTAATATCAGTGATGCCCACTGTTGATGTTTTTGTTATTCTTCTGGGAAAATACATAAACACTACAATGTTCCCAGGCTTGTCAGATTTAAATGGAGAACGTAAAAGGTTTTTGATTCCAGATGTTATTTGCTATTGGGGGTTTGGTTTGATTTTTTGTTTACCTGGTTGTAAGTGGAAAATGAGTCCATTAAATGTGGAAATGGTTGTAAAATATACATTATCTAGTAGATTTTTCTCATTGCAATCCTGATTTTTTATTTCGTTCGGGAGTCACAGAGAAGGTGCAATATACAAAATCAGTTATTAACATGAGGCTACATTCTGCTTCATTCACTCAAAGAAATGTACAGGAGGAATGCTGGAATGAAGCTGGAATGAATGACTTGTGATTCAAACAATACCAGGAAAGATCCAGGCTGGGGGATGAAAGGAATGAGAGCAGCCCTGCCAAGAAGGACTTGGTGCTGGGTGATGAGATGCTGAACATGAGCCAGCAATGTGCCCTGGCAGCTCAGAAAGACAATTGTGTCCTGGGCTGCATCCAAAGCAGTGTGGGCAGCACAGGTTAAGGGAGGTGATTCTGCCCCTCTGCTCTGCTCTGGTGAGACCCCACCTGCTGTGCTGCCTCCAGCTCTGGGATCCCCAACATAAGAAGGACGTGGATCTGTTGGAACAAGTCCAGAGGAGGCCACAAAGATGCTCAGAGGGCTGGAGCCCCTCTGCTCTGGAGACAGGCAGAGAGAGTTGGGGTTCACCCTGGAAAAGAAAAGACTCCAGGCGGACCTTTTAGCACCTTCCAGTACTCACAGGGGCTACAAGAGAGCTGGAGAGAGACTTTTTACAAGGGCATGGAGTGATAGGAGAAGTGGCAGTGGTTTTAAACAAGAAGGCAGATTTAGATTAGATATTAGGAAAAAATTCTTCACTGTGAGGGTGGTGAGATGCTGGCAGAGGTTGCCCCAAGAAGCTGTGGATGCCCCCACTCTGAAAGTGTTCAAGGCCAGGTTGGATGGAGCTTTGGGGGGGTTGGACTAGATAATATTTAAAATTCCCTTCCAACCCAAACCATTCTATGATTCTATAATTCCATGATGGGTTTAAGCTCTTGTGCTGCTCCCAGGCCCTTCAGTAAGCCACGGACATTGGAAACACATCAGTCTCTACAGGGCCTGTGGCAGGCAAGGAAAGGCAAGAGAAAGAGGGGAATTGCTTTGTCAGCCTGCAGTGTGCAGAGCTGGGGTTGTGGGAGGATCTGAAGCCTGTGTGATGTTCTGCTGAAAGCTGCTGGACTGAATAAATGCATTAAAGTTCTGAAAAGTGATAATTTAAAAGCAATTTCATAAGACCCTGTTTAGCCTCTCTCTTCTTGCCTTCAGGCTGCAAGAAAGCCCCCATCTGAGCCTTGATGTGGGATCTGAAAGCCATCACACTGTTGGTTTGCACCACTGTGACTGTGCTTTCCCCAGGGTTAGTCTGTTTGCAGAGGCACCTGTGCTGAGCTGCTGCGCTCAGTAAATCCTCCCAACTGAAACTTTCTGTTGTGGTGTGGGATGGAGTAAAGACCAGGGTCCTCAAAACCTTGAATTCTCTCAGATTTTAGTTTTGTGATTATAAGAAGTAGATTGAAAAACCCTGATAAATAAGGTGGTCTGCTTTTTTCTTTTTTTTTTTTTTTCTTTCCTTTTTGTTTTTTTTTAAGAATTTCTATTCTGTGGTTGATTGCAATTTTGGATTTAGATTTTCCCTGCTGCTGCTAAATTATATATCTGAGTAGTCAGCATCTGAGCTGTCATGTATCTTAGTCCATCCTCTAGCAGACAAACTTAACAACTAAACAAAGCTGAGCAGGGACATGTAAGACAAATACTGACTGATTCCTCTCTCTCTGGACACCAAGTTTGGCAAACTACACACAGTAAGGTCTCTCTGATATTTATGCCACTCTGTCACATAGGGCTGTGCAAATTTGGCCAGTGTCTTTCACAATTATTAGTAGGGCACCCTTGCTCCATATGGTCCCACAGACCGTGTGGCCATAACAAAACTTAGACTAAGAAAAGTTTCCAGCAGACAAAAAAGGCCACAAGGTAGTACTCTGCTTGTACACCACGAACATATCAATTGAAAGGGAGTAAGTGCCATTTTACTTGCTTTTGAAATAGGAGTGGCACTTTTGGAAGTCGGGAGGAGGGTATTAACATCCCTGAAAATATGAAAAAAGCATGATTTGGCAGAACAAAGAAATTGGTTTTGTATGTTCAGTGTTCATTCCTAAATCTGTACATGAACTCCACACCTTCCTTGCTCACTCACTGGAAAGTGATTGCACAAACTGTGTAGAATTAACTCTAAACAAAGCTTCTTGGTAACATGAAAGATAAGAAAAAAAAATGAGCAATCTACGATGCAAATGCTGCAAATGAGGGATAGCAGATTCCCATCTAGCAGAAGTGACTTACAGTTCTAATTTAGGTAAGTGATAACCAATTTTCTAAGGTCATAAATAATGGTTATTGTTCATGTGTTTCCTCATCTCCCTGTTCCTATTCTCTCACATTTGTACCATCAGCTATCTGTATGCTAGACATTTTAAAGTACTAGGCAAGAGATTGATGATTTTATTTACCCATTCACTTAAATACACGGTTTTTTCACTTCTTAGAGACAAAGGAATCCACACTGTCTGTAATGAAAGCTAATTCTGTTCATCTCTTCCTCCCATTAAAGCCACCAAAGCATTACAATTCTGATTTGAGAAACAAATAGAGCCACATATCTTTGTCAGATCTCATCAGAAAGACTTGCAGATCTGCCTGGAGACCCCTTGAATCCAAGGGTGTCCTGTGCAGGTACAAGGGTTCCTCTGTGAAGGCTCAACAGCACTAAATAAACTAAATAAACCAAAACAAGTCTCCTTGTTTGGTGAACTTGTGTACTGCTTGGCTTTGTGAAAGAACTGCTGTACAACAAAAAGACAAGAATTGTGTACGGAGTACAAAGCAAAGGTTAAAGCTACTGAGCTTGAATGAAGACTCCTGCATTTCAATTTTGTCTCTGTCCCTGTTCACCAGGTCACCTGGGATCAAGTAACTATTTCTTCCAAGGCCTCTTGTTTCAGCTACAAATGGTGCAGAAGGGGATTCTGGCAGATTTCTCCTGCCCGTGCTGTGCCTCTTAAGCAGATTGCTACTGCTGCCCCCTTCCCTCCGTCCTCCTGGAGGTTACCATTCCTGGGACATCCTTATGTCTCTGTGTTATCACTCACAGGCAAACAGATAGCCTCAAACTCCCCAAAAGGACAGCTGACACTAGAGGGAGGTGAGACCACTCTTCTGATGGAGCAGGAAGAACACGAAGTGCCTGAAAGAAGTGGAATTGCTTGTTCAATGAACACAGTGGAGCCCAGATACTCATCTCTGAACAGAGCTGTGGCATTCACTGTCCTATGAAGAGTGACATGAATGTGTTTAATCTGCAAAACAGTGTCACTTTTTTATAGTTTGTTTCCCTTTTTATTACTTTTTATACTTTGGCTGCAGTATGTGAAAAATCTGTAGTGAGATCCTAGTGCAGGGTCTGTCTGAAAGAGGCCACAACTGAAACAGGACATCTCTGAGTCATGTGAGGTGAGCAAGAAGTTGTTTCCACAGTGAAAGGTTCTCATCTGAAATCTCGTGAAGAAAGGGAGAACTTGAAGCCTCCTTGTGCGCCCTGAACTCAGGCTGTGGTTTCAGAGGCACGTGGGGAACACAAGTACCCGCCAAGCTGACCCCACTGTTGGCTGATGAGCCATGTCCTTGTCACATCCAACTCTCCCAACCTGACCAAGAGTGTTTCTACAAAGACTGAGAGACATCCAACCAAAATCAGTGTAAATCACCCAAATACAACACCTTGAGCTGCATCTCAAATGTACCACGTGCCTGTGGAGTCAGATCATGGTGTAAAACGATTGTTTGAGCGAGTTAGAGAACTACGACAGTTTAATTAAATTAAAGGGGTTTTATCAGCAATGCCATCTCACAGCATGGAAGCTGACAGTGTAATGGCCAGATCTGCTGGTTTCTCCCCAGCTGTGCCTGTTTCCCATCCTGCTTCTGTTTTCAGAGGAAGGTGGCGAGCAGCTAAGAATGGTATCTTCTTAACCCTGACAAGCTGTAGCTGTTCTTGACTATATCCTTAAACTGGTGATGAAACAGGTGTCACAAAAATGGGTCACCAAAAAAAAAAAAAAAAAGAATAGGAAACTACAAATAAGTACAATGCCATAAATCTTTCTGTGTGACAGCTTTGGAAAAAGAGCAACAGTGTTCCTCATCTCCATTTCAGAGCTCAATTTACAGTTGAAAGCAATGAAGTGCTATTTCAACCACGTTTGTTTTCTAGCAAAGCAAAGCTTTAGGCATTGATTCCTATTAAATTTAGGAGAATCCTCTTTTCATTTCAGAGAGCTACAACAACCTGACTGCCCAGCTTTGCTCCTGGGTGTGTGCTGCCAGTCACTCCTGCTCCATCATGGAAGGGTGAGTGTGGGCATAAATCAAATTTTCCACAAGTGACTGACATACCCACAAGTCCTGAGCACCTGTGGGAGCCCACCTTGCACAGTGCCTCACAGATAGGCTTCATTGCACAATTGATACTTAACACCACCTGGAAAACCACAGGCCTTTTCTTCTTGCATTGACAGGTTCAGGTCTTTGCTGTTTCTCTACTTGAAATATGACGTTTGAAATAAAACCAGATTCTCAGTCGGGGAATTGTGAAAGAAGTGGTACTTTGTGTGTTTTTTCCTCTCTGAGAGCTGTGGGGAAAACTGAAAATGTTTTTGTGTAGGAGAGAGGAGAGACTTAAAAGAAACCTTTAAAGTGAAGCAGGATTTCTTAGAATTAACAATGAAACTGTTCCCAGCAATGTTCTGAGCAACTGAAATGTTTTTTTTCTCAAAGCTAAGTGCTAAATGTTTCCAAACTATCTGCACTATAAATTCAAGTTCCACAGGCTGGACCACAACTATCAATAATATCATGATGTGTGAGGAATATATTAACTATGATACCTGTTGCTCGTAGCTAGGCTTTTTCCATCAAAATGTTTCTTTTAGAACTGCACTGCATCAGTCTCTCTCGATGCTATTTCTGAGCCACAATGGCAAAACCTTTTGTAGTCAGCAGAAATTATGATTTCTATGTCAGTGACATGTCAGTGTAAACATACAGGGGTTTTTTTAACAGAGTGTTAATCAAAACTCGGCAGTTTGTATTCTTACACTGATTTGAATTCATATGCAAATGAAGTCTGTGCCTCAAGAACATGATTAGAGAACCTGGGAGGGCTTTCAGCATCAGCTGGGTTCTTTCCTACCCTGTCTTCTGCCTTTTTGAAATCATAGTTGTGGGTTGGACAGGACTTTAAAGACCATCTAGTTCCAGCCCGCCCTGCCATGGGCAGGGACACCTTTCACTAGACCAAGTTTCTCCAAACCCCATCCAATCTGGCCTTGAACACTTCCAGGCATGTGGCATCCACAGCTTCTCTGGGTAATCTGTTCCAGTTCCTCGCCACCCTCACAGTAAAGAATTTCTTCCTAAGGTTTAATCTAAATCCACCCTCTTTCAGTGTGAAGCCATTCCCCACTCTCCTATAACTCCATGACCTTGTCAAAAGTCCCTCTCCAGCTCTCTTGTAGCCCCTTTAGGTGATGGAAGGTGCTAGAAAGTCTCCTTGAAGCCTGCTGTTTTCCAGGCTGAACAACCCCAGCTCTCTCAGCCTGTCTCCACAGCAGAGGTGCTCCAGCCCTCTGAGCATCTTTGTGGCCTCCTCAAGACTCGCCCCAATAGTTCCATACCCTTCTTACATTGGGGCAGTAGTCATCTCTCACGCTTAAAAGAAACATAAAGCAAATCACTCTGCCTTGCTCAGCTTCACCCCAGTAACGTGCTCTCTCTTGCTTTGCACTCCCAGTGTTGCAGCGACACCAGAAAACTCCTTTTATCTCTGTTTGGACAAATGAGTCACTCGGGCAAAGTGGTGTGTGACCACTGAAATGTGAAATTTCTCAGCAGCTTGCCAGGTTTGGCTCTTTTGCCCACTCCTTGGTGTCAGTAGAGGTTTTGGTGCTGCAGTTTCACACGAGTCCAGATGAGGAGACCGGGCCGGATGCACTCAGCTCATGTGGGTTCCACCTGGGCTTGCCTTCAGTGAAACTGTGTGTGCACAGAGCTGCCTTTGCCCAGTAGCTCCTGCCAGCAGTGCCCATGACGCAGAGACCTCAGGGCCCCTTGGTAAGGCACCTGTATTCCCTTGGTAAGGCACCTGTATTCCCCTGGTAAGGCACCTGTACTGCGTGTAGTGCTCAAATTTGAGTGTCCATCAGCACTTCCTGCACATATCAGCTCCTTCCCTGCTCCACGCTGTCATACTCAGGGTGGAGGAGGATACCTGGGAAGCTGATGTGAAATCCACACCATGATAGCAGAGTTGTATCCTGCAAAACAACATCAGATTTATATAAAGTCTGGATTTTGGGTGCTTCTCTAAATGGTCAGCAGCTGGCATTATGTCTGTTTTTGTAAACTCCCAGGATTAGTCTCTTCCCTGCTAAGTTATTCCACGTCACTCTCTGAGGGCCCCTGTACTCACAGCCTAAGCAAGCAGGCAGACTCATTTCTGTAGAAGTGCCCTGAAAAGGAGAGGATTTTTTGGAAGGGCTTTGCTTTAAGAAAAGTCCCTCTCAAATCAGATAGAGGAGGTGATGCCAGCTGCTTCACTGCCTGCCTTCTGGTTTGTTTATAGCTCTTTTTATTCTTCTGGTTTGTTTTTTTTTTTTTTCCAGCTCAACAAATGCAGCAATCGAACCACACACGTGCAGGGGTGCTGGGTGCCGACCCCAGCGCTGTGCCTGTGGTGAAGGTGTGGTGTCACCCAGCCTGAGCAGAGCCAGCCCTCTCTGCCTGCTGTGCAGTGCAAACAGGGGGGCTCACAGGGTGTGAACACCAGTGCACTGCTTGCCTTTCATCTTCCCACTCCATGCCCAAACAGTGAGAAGCGCCAGCTGGTGAAGGAAAGGAGGCAGAGACACCATGCTGGTGTCCATCTCTCCCTCCCCTGTGGCCTTATCTGCTCTCCAACACTCTTCTCACAGCTGTGTCATCTTTCTTTATGATTTTACTGCTCTGTGTTAGCTCTGGCAAATCACTGGGTTAAGATCATCAATGAGGTTTCTGATCAAGCATGAAGGAAGAGAGGAAAGACAGACCACTGGTGTTGTGGTAAAGCTTTCTTGTTCATTGGTGGGTGTGCTGTTAAGGCAAATAAGCATTTATATTTTTCTTTTTTCAGACACTCTGATGCCATTTGCTCAGGCAAACGTAGGCAAGCAGGCATCTTTGTAGCACTACTGCCAAGGGAGAGCAAGGATAATGCAAGATATTTTCCCTCCATATATATCTTCTAGCCTACACTATTCCAAACAACTTAATGTCTTTCTGTTCTCTTTCCAAGTACCTGTGACTCTCATCCAGTGGTGAAGCTGCTGAGAGCAGCTGGAGGAATGAGGGCATTTTGATTGCCCCATGCTGTAGAAGGCCTAATTCTTAATGACACTCTCCTGTTAGCTTTGCCAAATTCAACAGTCATGCTAATGGTAGATAACTGTCAGAATTGGAAATTGTTTCTGTTGTGGTTTATGTTTCAGGAAAATGAGTGAACTCAAAATAATTCCCTGTGCAGGATACAACTTCAGTCATTTCACCACTCCTAATAGTAAGCTAACTCCTTGCTGAGTTATTCATGACCCTTCTGAGCACAGTTGATGTATATCTGATCACTTCCTGAGACTGCTGTGAGGAATAAATCAAGCAACTCCCTTCATGCTGAATGCTGGCACATCACAGAATTTCTCTGGGACTCTCTGAAGCAGAGAAAAATCCACACAAGCCAGAATCTGTCCCACATCCCAGATGAGCTACCCAGGGTTACAGCCCTCAAACCAGCTCTCCTCATTGTGCCTCCGAGTCCTGATGCTCCTCTTTATTCCTCCTCCTAAACCTCATTTCTTCCATGGTGCCCATGCATAATAAACCATGATCAGTCAGGATATAGTGCACTGTGCTTACATCACTGCATGACTCTGTCCCTGGGGCTTTCTCACTCCTGAAGGACAATCTCGAGTGACAGTCATGCTCAACAAGCAAGAAAACTGGTTTTAAGGAAGGTGGAAAGCACCTGGTGGTGGAAGGGGATAAAAGTTAGAGGGGAAAGAGGGGGGGGAAAAAAGAGGGAAAGAGCAGAAAAAGCAGAGCCATGGCCAAGCCTTGAGTCTGAAGTCAAAGTTTTACACTGGAGAGTGACTTGGGTCAAAATGCTGATGATGGGTTTGAGGAGGCAGCACTGAAAGAGGAATCTGCCCACCTGGCCCTGCCCAACGAGGTATGAAATGAACCTTGATAGTCTTCACGGCTTCAGAGGTAGAACCACTCAAAAAGTTCCAATCTCTGCTGAATGTTTGTGTGAAAATGCAATGCACGCGTATGGGAAATCACGGTTTGAGATTTTTCTGAGCAACATGCTCAAGTAAAAGCCTAGGCAGGGGAAAAACAGGAGCAAATTCCTTCTGCGTTTGACTTGAGCCCACGTGGGATGTTCATGTTCAGAGTAGCTGTTAGTTCTTTACCCCAGGTGTGGCTCTGGAAGTGGCCCCACACAGCCATGATCAGACACTGTAGCCACTCACCTTTGCTTTGGAGGAGATGGCAACTCTCCATGTCTCCTCAAACGCAGTAAGGACCTGCTGTGGCACCTCTGTGTGACTGCAGAGTACATTCCAAAGCCAGCAGGATCCTCTGCAGCAGCAGGAAAGGTCTATCACGCCTGCAGTCCTATGAGGTACATACAGAGATAAACAAATGCTCTGCATGGAGAGCAGGCTGCTTGGGTTAAATTGTGTGTTTGGTACCTTTCTGTCTCTTGTGGGGTTTTTTTAGATTCTTCAGGAGATCCCAGCAGGTGTGGGGTTCCAGCAAGGCTTGTTTTTACATCACTTATTCTACTTGAGTCAAAACTGCTTCTCAGCAGCACCTTAACCCCTAACTTTTCAGAAGTTAATCAGAATTATTGCCACAGGGTCAGATCAGGGGGGGTGAGTGACCTGTTCACAGCCTAAAGCAGAGGCAGCCAGGCTGGGCTAGAGCTGAAACTGCCTCTTTAATCTGCCTAGTTGGAGCCAAAGAAAGCCAGAGCATAGTGGGTGGGTTGGGGGCTTCCATAGGGCACAGCTTGCAGGTACCACACACACAGAGTTACCCAGAGCAGAGAGGACAGGGGCAAAGCCACCAGGGAGTAAATCCATTTGTGTTACCCATTTAGCTCAGAAAAGCAGACAATGTTGGGTAGAATCTTTTCTAGGACCTACTGAAACTGCTGGAAAAGCGGACAAAGCCTCTGGCTTGGGGTCCTGCCCCCCCAGGCTGCACCCCAAATGTGCCACAGCCACAGTCATGCAGCTGCTACTGTGCAAGCAGCCCTCCTTGGTTTGTGGTGATAAACAAATGACAGTAAAGGGGAGGGGGGGGGGGAACTTCATGATTTTGTAAACTTTCCAACCCCACGTGCACACACGTGCGCCGGCTCTGCAGAGAGCAGCAGCTGGGCGCAGCTGCAGAGGATGCTGCTGCCACATCCAGCAGCCATGCAGGGGTCTGTGCTCAGCTAAAAACTGTGTGCAGATGTAGCAACCCCTTCCCCTATGGCCATACCATCGTCCCAGGGCTAACCCCTGCTGTGCCACACTCTCACGGTGCAAGTTTGGGGCTGAAGAGTGGATAATGTGAATTTTCTGTGGTTCCTTTTTCCCCCCTACAGGCTCCCAAAACAGGTTCAAGGGGTAGAGGCTTTGCATGAAAGGGTAATTATTCACTGGGAAAACTAATTCTCATGAAACATGAAAAGTGTTGGCAAATAAGAAATGTGCTTTAACCAAAATAACCCTGTGTTTTTTGTGAGGTTTTGTGATGGGGAAAATGAAGGGAGCAGCAAAACATAGAGGGGACCAGGCACTGGCCCTTTCTCAGACAGGTGGGAGTGCTGTAAGGAGAGTTCAACCTCCCATCCCAGGGGTGAAGGGGGTGTGTTTAAGGTTCTTGTGGGTTTAGACAGTGATTTATTTATTCACATTTTCATGAGCTCAGTTGTAACTTGTGTTTTTAAGGAGAAATGTCTTTAATGAAGTTTTGCATTTCTTTTAAAAACCTGTGCTACAGCAATATGCTGTTTCTTTGCACTTCTTGGTGACCATGAAAAGTGGAGTTTTAACCTCATTTCTCAGTTTTTAACTGATGTAGAACAGGCTCTTTGGGTTAAATTATGTGTTTGGTACCTTTCTGTCCCACTTCCTGCTGAGTTAAAGACCTTTATCTATTTATTTCATCCTGGATTGCAAAGGGCTTTTTGTTTGTATAACCCCCCCTAACTTTTGCCCCGTTCAGAGAGAGAGCGGAACCTCTGAGATGAGATCAAAAACATGGGCTGGAAATTAAGTGGTTGATCTAGTTTTTGAAATTTCCAATATTTTAAAATTATTTGAGACCCCATATGTATGTTTTAAGGCTCCTTCTGGATTCAGAGGCTGGGGAATGATACAGGTTGGGAGAGGCAGAATGGGAGAGGGAAGTGGGTTTGTGCACCAGTCTCAGAGCCCCCCTCTTCAGCCCAAGGGAGGAAACTTTGTGTTTCAGTGAACAGTCTGCCGACAAAAGGCAAGTGAGGGATTTGGACCTATAAAAGAGAAATAACCCACATCTTTTCCTTTTACCAGAGTTTCTCTTTACCAGCGTAGCCAAAGCTACAAGCCTGGGCAGTGAGAAGCTGAGAGGCAGTGACTGAATGAACAGACAGACAGACAGACAGTCAGTCCATTCTCTAACAGGCAGATTTATTGAGTACATGCACAACTAAGCAAAGCAAAGCGGTGATGTCCAGGCTCAGAAAACAAGATCTCACCAATCCATTGGCCAGAATTGGCCAGACGTCCTGGGAGTCATGGGAACCTGGAGGAAGTTTCTGCAAAGGTCCATGTGGATTCAGCTCCTGTAAGTCCAAGGTGATTGCGGGGTCTCCGGTTCTGCTCGTCTTTTACTGTCTTTCCAAGTCTTTGAGGCTGGTCACACCCCTGCTGTCTTCAGTGGGTGCTTTGCCGAGATCAGGTGTTACGTTTTCTTCTCTTTCCTTCCAAAACCACTGTCCTTGGCTTTCTTTGCCCCCGTCTCCTCTGCTTAAGGAGTCTTAAATCACACAAGAGCAGCTTCTTTGCATTAGCATTTAGGAATGAGAGGTTCAAAAACAAGCTATTTATCCTAACTATTGCATTTTTACCGTGAGGGTGAACAAATAGAGACACAGGTTTGCTCAGAGAGGTTGTGGAGTCTCTGTCTGTGGAGATAGTCAAAGCCCAGCTGGATCCAATCCTGGGCACTCTGCTCTAGGTGACCCTGCTTGAGCAGGTGGTTTCGGACTCAAGAGGTCCCTTCCAACCTCAACCATTCTGTGATTCTTGCCAACTACAGGCTGCTTGGCCTGTCCTCTCCTGGACGGCCCTCTAAGAACAGAGGTGGCCATCCTTCACATCAAGGTCTGGCATGGCATGTGTCCCCACCGCTCAACGCCTACTGGGTTGCAGCCAACAGCGGAGCCAGGAGTTCTTCTTGGTGGCAAACACAGAGGCCAACCCAGTCTTGCCCTTGACTATGGAAGGATGCGCTTGGCTATCTCCAGAGTTTCCACCTGTTTCTCAATGCAGAGCCTCACCTGCCTCATCCAGTAACAAGTGGCTACCATAGCAAAGCACACACCGATCTGCGTTAGCAGGATAACTACAATGGGGTGCAGCAGCGTGTTGAAAATGCCAGTGGCTGTGGGGGACCAGCCGAAAAAAATTTCCCACCAGTGGTGATCTCCCGCCCTCTTAATTCGCTCCATTACCTGTTTTATAACATTGCCATCGTGGTGAACAGTTATTAGGATCTTTTTAGCTTTGGCCTTGGCATTTTCTAACAGCTGCTGTAAATTTTCATGCTCTAACATTTCTTTTACAAGGGACAAATCCATACCGATGGGGGTGGGGGTTATACTACGATACAAGGTGTAGTTTCTGATTAGCAACTGGCTAGTAAACACAGGTGGTTTATACACAAAATCACAGCCTCTAATAGTAGCTACATTGCAAGCACACATATTTGAGTTATTAAACACGGTCTGATTATAAGCTTCATTAATTTGCACGTATTTACACATCGTTCTGAAGCACACGCACCCTTTCCCTACATACACTAGCATGGTTTTATTACCGCTCTGGGGATTGATCTCAAAATGACACACCCCTTCTTTGGTGTCAAAGCACACGTCACTCGCCTTGAGGGCATCATCTTCGCATATGAACCCCAGCCCCCTTTCCAAAATGCAGGCTTCCAGATCTACCGTCTGCCATTTCCCACCAGACACCCTCGCCCACATGCGGTGGTCCAGGGGGTAGACCACAGACCCGTTTGTGTTAACCCCCAGGGCCACGATGGGGTAGACCTTTTCGATGCGAGCCTCCGCCACGGTGAGGACGTGGGCAACGACTGCGTTGAGGGCCTGGTCATGGGTGAAGTTGACAAGCCTCCACCAGGCTTGGAGCTGCCGCTCCTTCTCCGTGGCCGCGTCCCACACAATCTTTCGGATCTCGGTGGGGAGGACGCCGTTGTCGCCGTCTCTCAGGATACCTGCAACGACACTCTGCACCCACATCTGGGCCTGGATGCAGCTCAGAGCGAGGGATACGTTACTTTGTTCAATGCCCAGCGCTCGCAACAGCACCTGATGGTCTTTCTCATCTATTTGTTCCCATGTGGGCAACACCTCTGACACGAGCCACTGGCCCATCCCAAGGCTGGTCAGGGATGAATTCAGAGGCTTGAAGAGGCTCTGTACACCCGAGGTGACAGCCTCCAGCTTGTTTGCCAAGACCTCAGCATTCATGCTGTTGAGGATTCCCAGCCCAGCGCCTCCTCCTCCCAGCGCTGTGGCCAGCAGGTCTCTCCTGGCCCTGCCCTGGAGGGAGCGGCTGTGCAGCCACGCCTGCCAGCCCGTGTGGAGGGTGGACAGGAAGGGGGCACAGTGTGGTCTGACAGAGGAAATATTAACAGTGGACAGAGACACCACCACCTTCTTCAGTGACCGGACCGGGCCAGTCAACAGCTCTTGGACGTGATTTTTCTTCACTACATAAGGGCCTATTTTGGAAACAAAAGGGCGCAAGACAGCAATGATGGAAAACTCCTTTTTAAATCCTTCAGGGCCTCCTATCCACCACTTTCCTCCAAGCTCGTGGGACATTTCTACGTTCAGGTTTCCTTGACACCATACCTGGAGGGTTATGAGCAGGTGTGGACAGCGTCCATAATTCTGATTATACCATGAAGCTTCCATGCCTAATTCAGATCTATTAAGTGTTTTGTTCTCGGGGAAGCAGCTCACTGGAACGACCCACTTTCGGCCGTTCGGGGCAGTTACAGTCACAGTGGTGCCATCAATTTGCATCGGATCAGTTACACTTTCTTGGGAGTATTTAATTTCCAATTTTACCTGGTTGCCAATTTCAACATATGGGGCTGCATGCCAGGCCAAATAATGGCACTTTGAGATCTTAACGGCAGCAAAGGAGGGTGTCGTGGTGCTGATCTTGAATTTAAATGACAGCCCCACGCTGTGTTGTGCCCAGAGGCAGACCACAAAGACTGGCTGGACCAAAGTAAAATTGTACCAGCAGTCCAGTTTTTCCACAGCACAGGTTTTTTTCTGACTCTTATTAGTTTTTACTTCAGTTACAGAGATTTGATTTACTGGTTGGTGAGTGGATGCGTTAATTAGCCTGCACCCCACCTTTATTTGCTGTCCCACCGTCCCCAGCAGCTGTGGAAGTCTGTTTGTGCTATCCCAGCTCCACTCATTTTCCAAGTACACCTCTGTCCCATGCATAACCACCGTTGACAAATTTAAGCCTGCGTTAGGATTTAACCCCATGCTTCCTGTGTATTTTATGTAAGCTTGAGACCAGGGCCAATTGGTCCCGGCTTTTGTGTACCTCCTAACCCTGTGCTGGGCTGTGGCCTGTCTGTCGTGGTGCCTTTCCAAGTGGGAACTAATGACTGTTTGTTCAAGGTGCTGATGCATCGGTTGGGCACACTGGGTGCTCAGCACTATGCACATACCAGAAAGCAAAGTAAATCCTGCAATCAGAGATTTGAAAGCATTTTCCCCGCAGCAAAAACAAGTCTGGTGATGCCACGAAGTTCGCCCTTCCCGCCGGTCACAATCGCCTTCCATTTTCCTTTATCTGCAAAACATAAGCAAGGCGGGCTCTCCAACCCCGTTAGTTTCCCTTCCATGCTTTTAATTGTGAAGAATGGAGCCACTTTCCCTGCCTTTTTGTCCCCTTTCTGATTTCTACCTGGTACACGGAGGGGCTGGCCTTGTTCACGACCCTAACGGGCCCCATCCATTGGGGTTCCAGCACCTCGTTCTTCTCTCTAACCCCTCGATACATTACCAGGTCCCCTGTGTTCCACTCCGTGGGGCGCAGTAGCGCTCCCAGCTGCTTCTCCATCTTGGGGATTTTGGTCTCCTGCACTGAGGGGAGCTGGTGGTATGTGGCTGACACTGTCCTCAGCATGTCCTGGACCCACCTGTCCATCAGCACGCGGGGCTGCAGTTCAGCCGGGGGCTCCCCTCCTTGCCACCAGTGTTCCAGAAGCTTCGGGTCTCTTGCAGGAGGCAATTTTTGGGGAGAAAGTGCTTGAGATGCCATGGCCCCCCGTAACGCCAGCAGGATCAGTGGGACCTTCTGATCCCAGTCTTTTCTTTGCTGGTTCACGAGCTTCCTCAGTGCTGTCTTCAGTGGTTGATTGGGCCCCTCTGCTGAGGTGGGCTTCTGGAAATGCCCTGTGATGTGAAGCTTTTGCTTGATTCCCAGGGCCTGGCACACCCCTTTTGTGACTTCTCCGATGAAGCGCTGGCCATGGTCTGAGTCGATCTCCTTTGGGATGCCCCACCGTGAGAAAATATGGTCTACCAGGATCTTTGCAGTTGCACTGGCCGTGTTGTTTCGAGCTGGAAATGCTTCCACCCACTTGGTGAAGTTATCACTGATCACTAGGCAGTACTTGTTGCCGTGGGCTGTTTGGGGCAGAGGGCCGATAAACTCCATCTGCAACTTGCTCCACGGCCCGGAAATCCTCTGGGGGCCCAGGAGGGCTTTGGCCATTTTGGCATCAGGATTGTTGGCTGCACACGTCAGGCAGTTGCTGACATACCTCTCCACGTCCTCTTTCATTTCAGGCCACCACCCAACACCCTGCAGCCTCACCATGGTCTTGTCTGTACCCCAATGCCCCTGCTCATGAGCCAGGGCCACCAGCTCCGTCCGGACAAGTTCAGGCACCACCCAGACTGGATAGTCCGCCCCCTCCCTCCGTGCCAGGACCAGCCCCGAGACATCCTTCCACACCTTGCACCCTTTGTACTCCTTGCCCTGTGCTAACTCCTGGAGCCTGGGGTCTTGTGCCTGCAAGCCCACCAGATCCACACTCTCCCAGTGCCTGCTGGGCACCACTGACAGAGGGCCGCTCTCTGCAATCTTGCTGGCCTTCCACATCAGCCCTTCCTTTGCACCTTGCTTGGCTTTGGCATCTGCCTCCTTGTTCCACTTGGCTTCCTCTGTCCCCTTCTTGTGGGCCTTGACCTTAATGATCTGGGCTGGGCAGGCCCTCTGCTCCGCCAGCCTGGCGAGGTACAGCAGCTTTTTGGCGTAGGTGACAGGCTTGCCATCGGCAGACTGCATGTCCCTCTCCTTCCAGAGCGGCAGCCACTCCAGCACCACGCGCACCACCCAGCCCGAGTCTGAGAATATGGCCAGGGGCTGGTCTGCCGGTGTGTTCTCCAGGGCGGCCATCACGGCCACCAGCTCGGCGGCCTGGATGGAGTGCGGCAGGCACTTCCCCTTCACCACCTCCCCCGTGCCCCAGTTGACAGCGGCATAGCCCGTGTAGGGCACCCCTTCCTCGTGGTAGTTGGACCCATCTACGAACCACACAACGTAGCCTCTCTCCTTGGCCTGCTCCAGGCTGAGGCTGCTCTCAAACAGGGTTGCCCGCTGTGGCTTGGGCTCAGTAAGGGGGCCTGCCGGCTCCTGCCCATCCCTCTCTCCACTGATTACCACCCTGTAGGCACCGGGAGAGGGGTCCCCAGGGATCTCCTTGCTGGTCAGTGACAACGCCCAGTTGGCCATGGCCATCCTGGGGTAGTGCAGGGGACCCTCATCCCTCTTCCCCAACAAGAGGTACGTCACAGGGGTGCAGGAGGTCCTCAGCAGCACTGGAGCTGACCCCACCACGTACTCCCAGTGCTGCAGGGCCCAGGTCAGGGCTAAAGCCTCCCTCTCATAGTCAGTGAACTGTTGCTCTGCTGGCGTCAGGAGGCGCGAGGCGTGGGCAACAGGGAGCATGTCGGCACTGTGTTGCTGCCCCAGGGAGGCCTGAAGCCCCCTCCCCGTGCAGGCCAGCTGCAGAACATAGGGGCTGTCTCCCTGAGGATGTGCCAGCACGGGAGCTTGTGCCACACTCTCCTTTAAGGTCTTTACTGCCTGGTCCTGCTCTGGCCCCCATTCCCAGGGGGTGTTCTTTCTCAGGAGGTGGCAGAGGGGGGCTGCTTTTTCTGCGTAGCCTTTGATGAACTCACGGCATAACTTCAGGAGAGACAGGAAGGACCTCAGGGTGGTGGCATCAGATGGTGCCAACATCTTCTGTATTAGCTCAACCCTCTGCTTTTCCAGTGAGCGCCCTTCCTCCCCCAGGGTCACCCCCATGAAGGAGACCTCCTTCCAGCACAGCTGGGCCTTTGTGGGGTTGATCCTGAAGCCTGTCTTCTGGACAGCCTCCAGCACCTTTGCCAGCACCTCCAGGTTCTTCTCCTTGGTCCGGGTGTGGATGAGGACGTTACCAGCACAGGACAGCACGCTCTCCTGGTGGCCGAGCTGCTCCCACATCTTCACCACGTGTGCATGGCAGATGGCAGGGGCATTGTGGAAACCAGGAGGGACTCTGGTGAAAGCAAATTGCCGTCCTTGAAGGGTGAAGGCAAATTTGTGCCAGGACTCGGGGAGCAAGGGGATGGCAAGCGATGGGCTGGTCAGGTTGAGCACCGAGAACCACTTGGATCCCTGGGAGATGGCTGCCAGGATGGCAGGGTACCTGACCACTGTGGAGGACTGCAGTGGGGTGACACTGTTCAGGGTGCTGAAGTCAACTGTCAGCTTCCACGTTTTCCCATCAGCTTTCTTCAGGGGCCACACCGGGGCGTTGCAGGCGCTCTGCTGCTCCACCAGGACACCCTGGTCCAGCAAGGTTTTGACTGTGTCCCACAAGCTGTCCTCAGCCTCAGCCGGGTACCAGGGCTGAGGCTGAGGAGGGGGATCCGGCCCTTTGACTGCCACGACAGCATCAATCTGCCCGCAGTCCAGCTTGCTCCTTGCCCAGACATGGGGGAACTGCTCCGTGACCCGTTTCACTCGGGGCTCCCACTCAGGGTGGACCAGGAGCTCAGGGGCTTTCACTGACATCACCCTATGGCTTGCCGGGATGACAGGCACATCAATTTGAGGGCAGTGTAGCAGTGCTTGGTTTGCCAAGTCCACCACCACTCCCATCTTTGTCAGTGCAGAGATGGCTAAAATTCCCAGCTTTCCCTTTATTTCCATTTTCCCAAATTTTTCAGACCCTTTGGCAGTCCCAATTTCAAAGGGTACGGGCCCTGTGAACAGCACTGGGGATTTTTGGCCATCTGGCCCTGTCAGTTCAATAATTTCAGAGGTTTGGAAGATCCCGGCTTTGCCGGGGGCCACATTCAGAATTGAATAAGAGGCACCAGTATCAATTAACATCACCTGTCCAAGCACCCCTCCTCCAATAGTTGTATCAACTATCGGACGCCCCCACAAATCGGTGTTAATTGGTGCCACAAAAAGGGGCGATGCAGGTGCCTGGCAGCCCTATTGCTGAGCCTTAGACCCCGGGTCAATCGGGTGGGAGCTGCTGTGCTTTTTGGCCTCGTGCAGGGCCAGTTTTTGGAAGAGCTCCGCATCCGGCAAGCCATCGATGTCCTCCTGTTTCTCGTATTTTATCAAGCGCTTCCTCAGCTCAGCCCGCCAAGGGTTGGACTTCTGAAACCTCATCCCTTGCTGGTTCTCCTTCCCCAAGCCCCCTTTGCCATCAAGATCTTTTCGGTTGTCTCCTTGCATTTTTCTCATCCCTGCATTTTGGAAAGGCATGGCCGAGGGTTTCCCTTTCTTCCCTCCCACCATGTACCCCGGGAATGCCTGCTTTTGCAGCTCAAAATTCTGGGTCAGGATCTGCTCCAGCTCCGACAGCGGCTTTTTGGCCGCATCCCCACCAGCGATCACCCGCAGGGGGGGTGTCAGCCCCACCACCAGCGGCTCCTTGAATTCAGGCTTGTCAAAATCAAGAGGGGAGTCCTTTGATCCAGGCAGCCCAGCCATCTGGTAGAGCATCTTCTTACGGTTAACGTAGGCATCCGGCCGCTCCTCGGGGTTCTGCTTCTCCTGGTGGAAGAGCACTAAGGGGTTGACCTCTGGGAAGAACACCTTCAGCACGGCCAGCTGCACATCCCTGATGTCCTGGACATTGCCCATCTGCACATCCCCCGGCAGTGCCGCGAAATCATCTGGTTTCATGCACTTTCTCACAACGTCTATCAGGTCACTCACAAAGTTGCCGCTCTGGCACTTGGGCAGACGCTGGACCCTGGACAGCCAGTTGATGGCTGTCTCCTTTGACAGTGGCCCCAGCATCTTCCCTACCGTCTTGAGCTGCTCAGGGGTAAACCAGAGCACAGCCCTATTGGTGTCTATGGGCTGGAGTGGGACGTGGCTGACCGGCTCCTCGTGCGGGGCCTTTTTGTCTTTGGAAGCCTCTGCCTCCCCTGCTTGCAGCTGGCAAACCTCCTCCCGCAGAGGAGCATAAGGGGACGGCCTGGTGGGGCCGTTGGCACCCCACACATCATCCTCATAATCATAGTGGGGTGGGTGCGTGTCCAGGGAGTCCTCCCCCTCCCCATTCCCAATCTGGCTCCTCTTGCCCTTGATGGCAGCCACAATGCCCCTCGACACCCCCAGCTCTGCTTCCAGCTCCTGGATCTTGGCATGGCATACCTTGTGATCAGGGCCAGTGCCCCGGTCCCGCTGGGCGTCCTGCAGGACCGCCCGCACCGCGCTCTGCGCGTCGTGGGTCTCCCCCATCCACCTGCCAACCTCCTTCTTCAGCTCCTCCGCTTTCATCTTCTCATACCCCAGCCTGTTTTCCAGCCGGGAGATCTCCACGGCGCTCCGCAGAGAATCCCCACACAGACCCTGCACCTCCGCCCGCAGGTTGTCCACCTGAATTTTGAGCTCAGCCTTGTCCTGCTCCAAGGACTGCACGTTCTCAAGAGCCTCCTTCAGCAACCTGGACAACTCCCTGCCCACCATCAACAAACCCTGCAAAGCTGCCCGCTTCTTGCACTTGTTCGTGGGTTTGGGCTTTTTGTTCTCCTCCGACCAGCTCTCCCACTGCTGGCAGAGCTGCTGGTAAGCCTCGGGGCCCTGGAAGGACCCCGGGGACCAAATTGCGGGGAGGCACTTCTGGAGCACGAACTGCTCCAGCTTCCAGCTGCTAACGATGTCGGTCATCATGGTGAACGGGGCGCGGGATCTGAGACGGCTCCGTCTCAGGGCAAAGCTACCATAACACCAGCGCACCGCCGGCCCACCCTCGGAGCAAGGCTGCGACCCCGCGACCCTCCCGTCCGAAAAAAACCCCCGGGGAGACGCCGAACCCGGGCACGGGGGAAGGGCAAGGTGGGGAAGGTGGGAAAGGGTGGCCGCGGCCGAGCCGGCAGCTGCCGCGACCCGGCAGCTCCCGGGAAGGGGACGGGGAAGGGATGTGGGAGCGGGAGAAGCAAGGCAGAGGCAGAGTAGGACCCCAGTAATAAGATCTCACCAATCCTTGGCTGAATGTCCTGGCAGTCCGGGGAAGATGGAGACGGTCGCTGCAGAGTTCCAGCAGATTTGGCACCTTTGAGGGAAAGGTGGTCCCGACGTCTCAGCCCGGTGATTTTTATAGCCATGGCAGGTCGTTGTTTTGGGATAATAACACCTGTGTTTAGTTTCTCGGTGGCTTTTCCTCCTCCGCGTGCTGCCTTCCCAAGGACACTTCCCTTGTCTTTCCTTATCCTCTTCAACACTGATTAGGAAGTTGAAATCAAACGGCAGCACCTGCTCTGCCCCTTATCTATTTGGGGGGGTCCAGGATTAGTCACCACTCGCTCACGCTAACTTCTGCTTGCACCAAGTGTCCTGAAGAGGGAGAGCTGGAGCCTGTCCTCTCAGTGTCCATCCTCCCAAATCCCCCGTGGCCCCCTCATTTGCTGCACACCCCATTAGCACCTGGGATCTGGGGGGAGATCACACACGGGGCTCACAGCTGACACCTCTAACACACACAGTCCCTCCAAACCACCCCCCAAGCACAGATCTGTTTGCCAAGAGGGGGGTGAAATGGCAGGAAAATTTACTCAGTTCATCATTTAGATCCATTTTGGCATCTGGTTTTAAAAGCAGCATTTTTCCATGCCACAGCCCAGCTCCTCATACACTGGCATGTACCTTGGGGGTAAGCCCATGACATGTCAGCAGCCTCAGCTGTGATATTGCTTCAGCTGAATTACAGCTGTAAATCTGCACCTGCAAAGGCCCCCCAAACTCATCCTACAAACCGCATCTTAGCTTGCAGCAGTTTAGAAAATTTGACCCACTTATTTTGTTTTGGATTTTTTTCTACTATCACACAAAGTAAAAGGTTGGGGAGAGTCCTGTGCAGGGCCAGGAGTTGGACTCAGTGATCCATTTAAGTCCCTTCCAACTTGGCATATTCTGTGATCTGACTCAGTGAAAATGCTATCATTTTCATCACTGCTTTTGCCCCTCATGAAATACTCCAGGAGCCACACCCTTCCTGGGAATAAAACCATTTCAAAAAATTAAAAATGGAAAAAAAAATATTCACGTATTCACATCATCCCTGCTTGAATCCCAGGGATTTTCTGTCCTGTACTTCATTATGCCCAACAGGCCCTTATTTCTAGATATTGCCCAGTTGGACAGTGTTGGACCAGACTTGGGGCTGAGCAACCTTCCCTGACCCCAAAAGTCAGCCCTCGTAGCCCCAAAAGCACAGAGAGAATGCATTTTTCCCCTATTTTTCTTGCAGCTGTTTTCTCTGGCCCTAAATTTACAGCCCAGCTGCAGTTACCTCTGCAAGGGAGTTTAACAGAGATGAAACCCCAGCCAGGTCCTGCTTCTTGGCTGTAAACCTTGTTTTTCATGCTTTGCTCCAGCCCCCCAAAAGAAACACTTTGCTGTAGGTAACTCATCACAGGGAGTAAGGAGAGAGTAAAAAATGCAATGAAGCACCAGGAGTGAGTGTCAGAATTGTGAGGTAGCCAGGATGCAGGCTGGGGAAGAAGAAGAGGGGCTGTTTCCCACTGGTATGGGTCCACAGGGAATTGGCTGGGCTGGGGACAGGGATGGTTGTCTTTAAATGTCAAAAAAAGGATAAAACTACCCCAAAAATTGTGCAAAAGCACCAAAATTCAGCGATCCCCCCCACCTTGGCCCAGCCGTTAGCCAAACACTCGTGATTAGGAGCCGCTGTGCCCCAGCAAGGTCACCAACAAACCTTGCTTATGTGTGCAGATCAGATCAACTTGCACCCTTCTTTCCTCCCCTACTTTCTTCCCAGGACAGCAGCCCCAAACAACGTGGGGATGTCATAAACAGCAGCTGTCTCCTGCACGTTCCCACAGCGCTTTGATTTTTGTTGGCGATGGACTGCCAGACAAAAGCATCCCTCCTGCAAAATGTTTTCTTGCAGGAGCGATACCCAGTCCTGGGAACAGTCAGTAAACGGTTTCACTGCAGATAAACAACAGCTTCAAAAAAAAATGGAACTTAATCCCTGTTCCAGCTTTTACATTGCACGAATTTCTTTTTCTTTCCATGGGTGAAAGTGCTGCAGGGAAGCTGCTATAATGCCTTGGGGAATCATCCCACCGTAACATCCCCGTGTTCAAGGTTGTAGTGGTGACAAAAGCCACCTCTTGGACAAACTCTTGTCCTGGCCAGGAAGCCTGAAGATGCTCCAGGTGACAGTGAGAAAAGAGGGACACAGCCATTGCTACAGCCAGGGATCCTGGGCTCATTTCACTGACTTCCCCACAGGGATAAAGGGAAAATTCACTTGCAGAAGTATTTCTCATGTTAAGCACTCACTGCCCTCCCCCCATGCAAAAAAAAGAGGTGTTTTGCCCCATTCTGGGCAGGCCCCAATTTGAGAGTGATGTGAAACAAAAGGGGACAGATGAGCAGGAGGTGAGGAGGGGAGAGGCAAGTATTCCTCATCCCACGTCAGGGGCTCAGCTCTTGAAAACAAGAGCTTAAAAGCACTGAAATGGCTTTGAAAACACCAAAATTACTTTCTCCTGCCAGGAAAGAGTTAAGGAGCAGTTCAGCCCACCCTAAATTTTAGCACCTGAGCGCTTTGTGGCAAGGCTTTTGCAGTTAGCAACCAGCTTCAAGCAGGAAATTATTTTAAACAGAAAAGGGGAGAGGATGTGTTACATCATCATGGAAAAATGTAGTACAAAATGGTCCAAAAACTTACAGTGTAGAAGATGCAATATAATTTTTTGTATTCATCTGCCACCCAACCCTGGGGGATGTTTCTCAGTGGCCCCACATGAGACTCCCCTTCCTGGGGAGATGCTGGGGTGTTTTAAAGATCTCAAGTATCTGCACGAGAGGGACATAAAACTGAACCTCACTTGGCAGCAAAGAGGGCAGTAAATAAATAAAAGTAATAAATAATTTACTTTTTTTTTCCTGATCATGCAAATATTGAAGGCTGCTGACACCAGCTCACCCCTTTAGTTTCACATTATGTATTTCCCTCTCTGAATCCCGAACCCCAAGCGCTTCAAACCTCTTCCTCACAAAGACATTTCAAAGCCACTCTGATATTTTATCATTTGAATGATAATATCATGACATTCTGCATATTTCAGAGTGCTGTCACAGCTACTAAAACAGCACATGCTGTGAGGTGGGGAGCCCCAGCAGAATTTCCTTATTTTTGTGGTTTTTCAGCCACAAATTTGTTTGAGGTTTCTTGCTCTTGACTTCAAAGTTTTCTGTGATGCCTCACATCTCTGTTTTATGGCGGGTTGGTCTGGTGTTCAGCATTTTCCAGAGAAAAACGCCTCCTGCTAAAAATTCTGCTGAAGAAAACAGCCCCCCAGAGCAAACTGCATCTTTTCCTTATTTTGAATGCTTTTTGATTTCAGCAGAGAAGAAACCAGCCGAAATTCATCCTTCCCTGCTTTTGTCTTCAATGCCGAGCTCCTGCATTAGTCATTTTTTTTTAAATTGCATAGAAGTAGGTTAAAAGAAGGAAGAATAACTAGGTGGTGAAATATGAAGAAATCATAATTAAAAATCAATTAGTTTTTTATTTCTTTTAAATGTTCCGAAAGAGGGTTTGAGGGTGCCCCGTGCAGTGCTGGACGTGGGGCTCAGCGTGGAAGAAGCTGCCGTGCTGAGGCTCCAGGTGCTGCCGTGGCAGATGTGCTTTGGCAGCCGTTGGTGAGACATCTGCGGCGGGACGGGGAAGAACTTGCTGAGGTGAAGCCATCCCTTCCAGCAGGAGGTGACCGTGGGTGGAGAAGGGGGAGCTGGCACAAACCCCTCTGTCACTGTGACTCCACCGCCATGGCCCGGCCGTGGCTCCATCTCTGCATCTGCCTCCAGATCCCAGGTAAGAGGGACGCATCTCTTAAGGGTTGAGGGCACCTAAAATCGTAGTGGAGCATCTCCTCCGCTCTACTCCAGCCCGTGGGATGCATTGCACAGCATCTGGATGATGGGAGTTTAAACATACAGGCATAGTATAGATCTACAGGGTGTTATCACCTATCGCCACACGATTTTGGATCGTGCCATTAGTAACGTGCTTTTGGTCAGCCCTGAATTGGTCAGGCAGTGGGACTAGGTGGTCACTGTAGGTCCCTTCCAGCTGAAATAGTCTGCTCTATTCTATTCTATTCTGTAATTTATTCAGAGCTCAGCACATAATGGTACAGACACCACAGAGTTTGTTTTTACTGCACCCTCAGTAAAGATGGACTGCAGGAAGCTGCTGATGGAGAAATTAAAATAGCACCTGCCTATGCTGCCTGTGTAGCACGAAGGCAATAAACATCCCACCAGATTTCCTTCTAAATCATCCAAAGACTGAGTATTTCCCAAGGGCCACAGCTGGAATTGGTGTGTTATAAAACCGTGCTGCCTTACAGGCACTAATATCCTATAGATCTGTACAGTGGCCAACCCGCTGAGAAAACCTCAATAAATGAGAATTTGCTCTGCACACATAAAGGGAAAAGAGACCATTTTTAAGGCTGGTCTGGCCAAGCACGTGCAATCACCATGATTCCCTGTGGTCCCCCACCAGAAAAGGGAACAGGGAGGTTTTGAAGGGAGGGTGAAGGTATGAGTGAGGATGGGCTTTTCTGCTCTGGATTCATCCCAGCTCACCCCACTGGACCTTGACCACTTGTCCACTGAGCTGAGATTTTCCAGGATCCCTTCTCATCCTTTCTGACTCGTCTGACAATCTCTCCAACAGCTCAAGGAGAAGCTTTTCATGAAGAGTTAAGTTTCCCAGCCAGAAGTAGTTAAGTGGCCAGCCAGACCTCAGGGCAGCCTGAAGCCCCCATGCCCCGTGGCCACACACATTTCACCCCCTAGAAAACCACATGGGTGTTTGCCAGAGCAAAGTTTGGGACAATTGCACTCTAAAATATGAAAATTCTGTATTTTAATGATAAGGAGACATTGATATTGTCACAGAGCCAGAGAATGTGGTGAAGTGCTGCGGCTGCTGTGCAATGCCTGAATTTCAGCACTGCAGTATCAGGGCTCTGCAGCGATGGGGTCATCAGTGTGGGGACAGAGGAAGGCTCTGGACCTGTGTGAGTCACCAGAGCCCTCTCCTCTGCCTGTCCCATTGGGAACATGGGGGACATCGGGGCCTGGTGCCACAGTGATGGCTTCAGGTGTTCTTGCATCATTCCAACCCATTCCCACACCACTGGGTTTGCAGGACTGCATGAGGATGCAACAGCTACAGTAAGCAGCTTTGGGATTTTGAAGAAAAAGGGACATTTTAAGGTTTAAAAAAAGAAAAAAAAAAAAAAAAAAAACAAGAAACTTGTCTTGTTGAGGTTTTTTTTCACAGCTCTAAAACGCGCCTGGGAAACAGATGGGGGAAGCGAGACCGCCCTTATCTTCAGAGGGCTGTTTTTCACTTGGCTGTTTTTCACTTGATCTCAAAGTATCTGGAGTTTTGAAGAACTGTTTGCTGAACAGAAAGGATCACAAGTTACCTGTTATCCTTCTCACAAGGACAGGTTCTCTCTCACACACAGACACCGCTCACATCTGCCTGGGCCAAGCACAACTTGGATAATTTCCAACAGAAACTGCAGAGCCCAAACAGGGAGATGTGATACCAAACCAAAGCTCTGAACCCCACCGCTACTCCTCACTCTCTCTCCATCCCCAACGTCTCAAAATTCCTGTGAAAATAACATTGTCAGAAAACTAATGTAAAATTGGTGCATTTTGAGATGTTTTGCACATTTTTTGGTCTTTCTTCTGCACCTGAGGTGTTTATCAGCATTGCATCTGTTAGAAGAAAAACCTGGAAATTAAGTTAAGAGGCTCAAAAAAAAAAATTGTTTTATTCTCCATTAAAAAGAACGGGGAAAAGGAGGACAGAAGAGAGGCATCCACAGGAGCAGGTGGGGATGCCCTGCCCTGCACATACAGCCCTGAGGACCCTCTCCAAACCATCCCTCCATCGCTCTCCCTGCCACTGAGCCTCTTCCTTAGATGATTTTTTACTTAGATGATTTTTTTTAGAGGGCAAACTCTACAACTAGACTTGACAAAAAACTAGCTGGTGAACCCCAAAAGGCCTCTGAGGAAATATGGGAGAGTCCTGGTAAAGCTGCTCCTGTTTCTCACCCGTGTGATCCCCTGGTCTGTGACTACTTGCTTTTATTAAGCCCATAAAGGAAATCTGTACTTAGCAAGGAAGAAAAATAATGAAACCCTGAGATTAGCTCAGTTGGTTAAAGCATGGTGCTATTAACACCCAGCTCGTGGATTTGATCCCCTATGGGCCATTCACTTAAGAGCTGGACTAGATGATCCTCGTGGATCCCTTCCAGCTCAGAATATTCTGCAATTCTGTGAGAAGAAAATAATAATTGTGTATTCCTGTCTCTTTTTTTTCTTAGGCTTCTGCACAAACCTACTCTTATCCCAAACTCCAGAGCAAATTTTAGCCCAGACTAACAATAAAACAGAAATCCTCTGTGAGCTGAAGAAGGAGCACACCGGGCTGTACTGGTACCGCTGGAGCCAGGAGAGGCAAATCTTCGAGTTCCTGATATTTTCCAACACGTTGGGCAAAACCACCTATGGTGCAAACATCAGCCAGGACAAGTTTAGTGTCCATGGGACGAGTGCCCACAACTCCTACAGCCTGCACATCGGCCACCTCCGTGCCTCGGACAACGGCATCTATTACTGCTCCGTCTCCCAATCCTCCCAGCTCTTCCTGGGCAGTGGGACACAGCTCAGTGTGGGTAAGTGTCACCCCCAGGCTTCCAAAATGTGCCACCAGCAGCCTGTATGAGGCCCCCCTGGGTAAGGGGTGATGAGAGTTGGCAGATTCTTCTCAATTTTGACATGCAAGGTTGGGGCTCTGGGGTTTTTCTGGAGAGATCTATGAGACCGGATAGAGCAGAAAATACAGGAACTTTTTGGCCAGCTGCATGTGACAGTCCCTTTGCCATCAGCAGTCGCTCTGCCGTGGCCATGCCCTGAGCACCACATCAGTCCTAGTGGTTTAGGATTTCCATGAGGAGACCCTCAGCCCAATATCAGATATTGCCATGCCATGTGTGTTTCTCATCCCCCACTGCACTTCTGATGAGAGGCTGGATGTGTGCCCTGCTCAGCTCCCAGGTCCTTACCTTACCCTCCCTGCCAGCAGCAACACTGAGGATGGAGGACATCACCCCTCACATCTCTGGGGTGGGTCTGACAGCAGCTTTCAAGCCCATCCTTCACGTAAAGGACTGAAATGGGATTTATTCCTCAAGGCTCCCATCCTGCTGTCCCTGGCGGGCTCCAACCAGAAATCAGAGCTGTCTGCAGGTGGCAACTGGGGGAGAAATGCTTTACAGACATCTGGGTCATACAGAAGCTCTTTTCAGCCCATTTTCCCTTTGACCAGAGAGCAGGAGTTGATGTAGAAAAACTAATGTATTTGAAGTAGGATTTAGCCCTCCTTTTGCAGACTTTAAGGGAGACAAATGACTTATTTAACCAAGATATAAATAAATTATTTAACCAAAATGCAGCTACACTTCTGACCTTAAAGCAGCCCTAGTGTCCCAGTTTTTCTGGGTTATTTTTGCAAATATCCCTGGCACTTTGAGATGCCTAAGAAATCCCTTTTGGATTCTTGCTAGCTTAGGGAAAAGCTGGTTTAAGATAAAGGAGAACTGTTTTTTATCAGCTGGGCACATATCTCTGTGCAAAGCGTGAAAAACAGGCTTGAAATGCAGCTTGATCAAGGACACTCCAATTAAAAACTGAAAAACAGCAGGTGTTCTGGGAGGATTCAGGCTTTGCTGGATGTTTTTCTTTTTTCCTTTTAGTTCTCATGATAAAACAAATTGTCTTTAAGTTCCTTTTCTTTAAGTCTATTGTAGTGTAAAGGAGCAGTTGTCGAGATAAACCCCAGGCCCCTGATGTCTCATCTTTGCATGGAAAAGCACAGAAGTTTCCACAGGAATTTCCATCCTTGATAGAAGCAGAAAAAAATAGATTTAAATCACCTAAAATTTTGAAGAAGTGTGGTTTGAGCAGTCAGACATACAGCTATTTAATTACATTACTGGGATATTTTCCTGACCAACTTTACTGAGAGTTGAATGTGCTCCATTGTAATTCAGATACACCAGAATGAGTCCTGCCCTCATTTTATCAGGAAAAAAAAAAAAAAATCCCATTTTGAACAAAGATTAGAGCAATCTAAATAAGGAAAAGATCCAGGGATCCCTCAAAACCTCCCAGTGCTACTGAAATTTCCCACTACCCAAGATTTTGTGCAATGCTGATGAGATGGTGCGTGGCAGCAAATGTAGCTCAAAGAAGTTTGATTTTTTTTTTCTCTACCTTAGCCTTCTGCCCTTCTTTTCCTAGTTTGTTGTTTGATTAACACTTTTACAAGCTCTTTGTAACTTTTGTGGCCCCCAAGAGGCTCGGGTCAAGCTCCTATCCCCTCTGGGTGACACAGTCCTTTGTGGGGGTTACTGACTGGGACTGGTTTTAAGGGCCAAAATTTCCAGCCCTTCTTGCCTGCTGTTTGGGATCTCTGCTGCACTCCGTGCCACACTGACCATCCTCTTCTCATTATCCCTCAGTGGATGTTTTGCCTCTGCCTTCAAAGACCACTCAGGCACCGGTCTCCAAAAAGCCCGTGAGGTGCATAACCAAGTGCAAAGCTGTCATCAGGAAAGGTATGGCACGGGTTTGGCTCAGACTGCCTTGCAAGAGGGGTTTGCTGAGCTCCTGGGGGTCCCCAGGGTCCTCTTTGTCCTGGGGGCAACCGCAATGTCAGTCTGCAGGGATGGGTGTCAGGGTGCATCTGGACCCACTGCTCTGGATGGAGCTGACCTCTGCATTTAGGAGGGATTCCCTGGGATATACACAGGTTTAGGGGCCAGGATGTATTTCAATTTAAGTTATCATGAGCTCAGAGCTTAGTTTCCTGCAGTGCCTTCTTTACTGTGAGGGTGATTGAGCACCCTGGAACAGGAGGGGTTGTAGCATCTTTCTCACTGGGAATATTCAAAAGCCCTCGGGACACGATCCTGGGACGTGTGCTTTAGGATGACCCTGCTTGAGCAGGGAGGTTGGGCCGCTGTGACCCACTGTGATGTCTTCCAGCCTTACCCATCCTGTAATTCTGTGATGCATCTTTCAAAGAATTTCTCACGTGCTCACATCTCACCCTTCCTCTGAGGGCCTGCCTTGCTTTTCTCCCTTTCCCACCCCATACTCCATCCCCCAAAGCTGCCAGGGCAGGATGGTGCCAGGTTCTGAGTCCCCTCTTACTCTCCAGGTCCCTGCAGCCCCCTGATCTGGATCCCTCTGGCTGCTGGTGTCCTGCTCCTCCTGCTGAGCCTGATCTCCATTGCCCACCGTCTCCACCGTAAGCATCCCGCCAGCCCCGGGGGAAGACAAGGGGTGTCAGGCCCTGGGACAGCCCAGGAATGGGATGGGGAACTGGGAGGGGTGCTGGGACTGATGGGCACTGTGTCTCCCCAGGTATTCGGCGCAGGCTGTGGCTGCGCATCCACCGGCAGTAAATCCCACTGGCTCCCCCTGCCTTGGACGGGCAGGGAGAAGCTACGGACCCTCCCCTGCACGATGCTGAGCGCTGCCTGGACACGACCCAGAAGGAACTTTACAGGGGACAGATGTGGGCTTGTACCAGAAAAGAGACATTTCTTTCCTGAACAGACCACGACTTTAATGTTTCCATTGGTACAACATCTGGTGAAAGGACCAGCCTGGATTCTGTGGCACCCTGAGCACTTTTCACAGGGGACTGAGGAGGGCAAATGTCACACCTGGGTCTGCACAGGGGGAAGGGGGCTGGTGTACCGAAGGGGTTCAGGTGGGCTGGAAAGGTGCTGGGAGCTTTAGGTTTGCTCCTGCTAATGCTGATTGATAAGATTTTGTTAATGAACTCTTTGAGAGCAACCAGCAGGGATGGGGTGGGGGCAGGACCCTGCGTAGATTGTAAAGACCCTGTGCAGGAATGTTTAATAGCAAAAGTGAATTTGTCACTCAGCCACTTTGCTCTGGTGTCTTGTGGCCCTGCTTGGTGAGAGAAACGGTCGTGCAGCAAGCAGGGAAGCATGGCATCTGCCCAAGAAAGAATCAAAGCAGCTCCAGGGGGTAGCAGATCTGGGAGGGTGTTTTCTCCCATGGGAGACTGCAGACAGCCAAGAGTGGGAGAGGAGAGCCAGACAAAGACATGCACACAAGGCCAAACACCTGGCTGGGCCTGAAGGTCAACACCACCTCTGAGAGCAAACAGAGGCAGCCAGGGGCTGGCCCTGAGCCCATCAGCACGGCACAGCCATCAGGAACTGCCCTGAGTGATGTCTGTGTGTGCTGAGTCCTGAACAACACCTGTGTGTGCTGAGCCCCAAGCGATGTCCACATGTGCAGAGCCCTGGGTGATGCCAGAATCAGAAAAGGTTGCCCCAGGGATGTCAGCAAGGCTCAGCTGCTGCCTGGGGCTCCAAGGCAGATGTGGGGCTAGAAATTTGGCATCTTTCTTAGCGCAGGCAGTGGGCACTTGGTCTCAGCTGCACCCCCAGCCCCACATCTGCTCGAACACAGGCACCAGCACAAGGCTGTGCCAGCTACAGGGAGGGCAAGGGGAAGGTGGTCCAGACACCTCCTGTCCCCAGCGTGGGTGGGAAGGCCAGCAGCTATTTTTAATGCTGGAGAACCAGCAGGAATCTCCTGTCCTGCATGTTGCGCGTGTCTTTACAGCTGCCCACAAGACAAGGGCTGGTGTGACTCCAGAGTCCCCAGGGATGGGGTGAACACAGTCTTGTGATGAGCCTGTGAGTGTAAAGCATCACAGTGGAAGAGCAGCGTCCCCTCCCCTCCCCCCCAGCCACATGGAGCTGCCACTTTCCACTTTAATAGTGATTTTTTTTGATAGCTTGGTCTCAAGCCAGGCCATGGGTTCTTGCCCCATATGATGCAGCAATAAAGCCAGCAGTGGACCATGCTGAGCCAGCTTTCCCAGGCTGTGACACTGACCCAAGCTCTCAGACCACCCAGCTGATGGACACGGGACATCGGCCCCAGACCCCATCCCACCACAGATGCTGCAGGGAGGGGACTCTGAGCATGTCTGATTCCACAGAGTTTGTGGAATCCAACACAGTTTGACCTCTGTGAGAGCTCAAATGAACTAAACCCATCATTCCCTACCCTGAAAGCAGTGCACAGAGCTTCACCCCAGCAGCAGTTTTTTCTGACAAGTAATTTTTACAAGACAGCTGTAAGAAAACCCCTTTGAGACTTCCCATGGGGAAAGGTTTATTCTTTCAAAAACAGGGTTTTTCCCTCTGCTTGCAGCTGCTTTTGAAATCCCAGTTCTCTTTCCCACACTCGAGGTGTCCTGACCCTAATATCTCTGCCTTCCTGATCTCTCTCACCTCTCAGCCAGCATAGGAGGTGGCCTCCCATGGCCAAGCAGCCAGGGCTGGGTCTGGGCAGCAAAAGGCAGGCTGCACACCTCAATCCTCCTCTCCCACAGCAAGGTGAGCAGTCTCAGGGGTAGCCCTGCCCATTCCACTCCTCCTTCCACCGTCCCCCCTGCTCAGGACATCCCCACAACGTCTGACCCTCGCTGGAACCCACCAAGGCAGCACCGTGCTGTCTTGAAAGACTTCAGCCACTTACCCCTACTCCAGTAACACCTGCTCAAAGGATGGGGATTTACCTCTCAGCTCTCTGCCCACCTGAAGCAAAGAGTTTGCTCCATGTCCAAATTCCCCAATTAGGCTTCACCATTCCTTTGTAATTTGAAAAAAAAACAAAAAACAAAAAAACAAAAAAACAAGCCACCCCGATGCCGCATCATATGTGTGCAGTAAAAACAAGAGGGGACAGCAACAGCCAAGGATGATGCCTGGTCTGGTCTGTTGAAACACAGTTTTGGGCAGTTCACCAATGGAAATGATGAAAATGATTAAAATAATGCTAGTAATTTCTGTAGTCATCAACAGGGTGTTTTAGTCAGTAAATCTGGGAGAGATTTTAGCTGCAGGTTTCACAACTGCGGAAGCCGATAGAATAAAAACACCTCCCATCTCACAGACTTTTTCCCAGAGCGTACAAAAGCAAGAAACAGAAACACTAATAAAAAGATGTTTTTATGCCTGAGAAAATTAGCTGAATCCCCTGATGTCTGCAGCTTCCACGTTAAGAGTACGCTGATGATGCCAGTCAAGGATCAGGGATGCCACATTATGTTGTAGTATATGGGGCAAAGGGATTCTTCCATTGTGAAAAACAGTGGGAAGGTATTTCTGTGCATCTCTGTCAATGACATAATCCCTGGATCCATGGAGAGAGAGAAAGAGAGGTGATGGCAGTGCCTGTCACAGCGTCGCTTCAGCCATGATGTCCTGCCAAACGGGGGTCCCTGATTTATTCCTTGTTTCCTTCCAAGGATGGATCAGCCTTCTCCTGTCTCCCACTGTCACCCTCCTTCCTGCAGCAAGGAACTTCCATACCTAGAAGGCAAAATAATGGGATTTTAGATATAATGCCAAACCCTCACTTCAGCAGTAAATAAATGATGCCATCTGAAATGACAAGAGGAGACACCAGAAAATTTGGACGAAGAAAAAAGGCTTTTGCATAGGACAAGGAGGGGTTTGCAGACCTATGGATTCAAGCACAAAATGTTACCTATGGTGTGTTCATCCCCACGAATTATTGGGCAAGAAATTGTAAAAGAGATCAGAAATTACATGGTGCAACAGTCTGTTATTATTGTTATTCCTTTTACCTTGTATAGCGTATATATCATATCTATTCTTAGAACATACTGTATATATGTTCCTTATAGAATAAGTAATATAGAGAAAATATATAAAGAATATAGAAAATATATATTCTATATTATAAAAAAGATATTCAAGTTACTCTCTCAGTAAACAGTGCATACCTTGAGAGCATTAAAATATTCAAAGGACAGAGATGCAGAGCAGAAATACAGGTATTTCAGGCATTGCAGTAAATAGGTTTCATATTTTTGTCAAACTTATATAATTGCATTTTTACAAAATTTCCAGTCTTTACAGAATATTTCAGTTGTTGATCTAATGTTGGAAGTGCTCTTTTTTTTTTTTTTTAATTCTTTTAAGTTGCCTGGTCATTTTTATGTGGATGGTCTGTGGTTTTATGATGCAAAACAGTAAATAAAATCAGGTGCAATTGAAAACATTCAATTGAAAAAAAAAGCCAGTGATAGCAAAATGAAGTTATCTCTGATTTTAAAGCTCCTGATATATTAAAAAAAATAATTTTGCAGAGTCATAAACTGTCATGGGTGCACAGCTAAGTGAGGCACACTAAAGAAGAGGTTGAATAACAAATGGTTAACCTTGAGATCCACACAAAAGGAAAGGAGATGCATCATCCATGGGTGCTGTTTAAATTCCTTTGGATTTGTCCTTGGCCAGAACTGCTCTGTGCAGGGTAGCTGCTTATTTAATATGTCCTCCTGGCAGGAGAAATGGAGTCATAGCAAAACTTCTGAGCTTCCAGATCAGATCTGTTTAAATGGGAATTTCTAAATGTCTTCTTCTGTCACCGTATAAAATTGGAAGTTTCCCAGAAGCTGCAAATAAACCCCCAAAAATTTACTGGGGAAAAAAAAAACTACCATAAGGCAGCATAAATACTTCTCGCCCCTATTTTTCTGGACTTCATTGCATTTTATTCAATAAACCAAAAGTAGCAATGTGTTAAATTTCTGGTTTATAGAAACCAGAAGTGTTTTCTTAAATATTTTTCTAATATTAATATTTAATATTATTTCTGGTTATTAAATTATATATTATTTGCCAAAATAAATAACAAATACTTGTGTATATCAATACATCTATAGTGTGTGCATTCAGGGTGAGATCTGCAGCTTCTGTAGGATTATAAACAAATATTTGTTATTGCAACATTTGTTTAACTGGAACACATACCAGACCAAGTTAAAAATAAATTTGCATAAGGTGTGCATTTTGCTTCTCTACTGCTTTGCTATGTGAAGGGTAAATTTGAGTTCATACACCAGTAGTTCTTTCACATGAAACAAAACTCACCCATCCTTTAAATGTTTGCAAGATGACAGGAGCCTTAATGTTCCTCCCTTAGGCATTCATTTTTTTCTGCTGAAGTTTGACTTCTTATTTAGTCTTTCAGATATACATGTGCATGAAGAGGGGCTGCACCACACTTTTAAAAGAGAGAATATCATTATTACTAGTTGTACTTCCTGAGCCAGTTAATAAATTAACACCAGATACGAAACACCCCAAAAAATAAAATCCCAGTGATGACATCAGCTCAGAACTTTGCCAGGTACAACGAGTGTATGTGCTGTTGCAACAGGGATCACACACAACAAACTTACTTAGTTCATTTAACATAAAACCTCCAAACCCCGAAATGAATCACTCAGCTTGCAGTCAGCATGAAAAAGAAACCTGCTCAGATGGCAAAGCCCTCTCCATCTCTCCCAGAACCTCCCAGGAGGGGTGGGAGCCCTCAGGCAGCCAGGCTGACACAGGCACTTAGGAGTTTGTCTCCTTGGCATTTTTTGGCTCAGGCAATGAGAAAGAGCTAAATTTTTTCTTGCCCTGGACTGAGCCTCTGCATCAGGCAGAAAAAAAAAATGGTCCTGCAGAAATCTTGAGCGTCTGCAGGAGAAGTTTTGCAGCACTGACTTTTTCAGGGGTTTGAGCTTTGCCAGGAAACAGTAAAGAATTCTGGATTTCCCTGTATAGAGCATGGGGAGCAGTGGGCAATTCCAAAGAAAAGCGAGGACAGGAGGCAACAGCCTGAAGTTGTCCCAGGGGAAATTTAGATTGGATATTAGGAAACATTTCTTCAGCAACAGTGTTGTCAGGCTCTGGAACAAACTGCCCAGGGCAGTGGTCAAGTCACCATCGCTGGAGGGATTTAAAGATGTGTGAATGTGCCACTTGGGGACGTGGTTTAGTGGTGGCCTTGACAGTGCTGGGTTAAGGTTTGGACTCGATGATCTTAAAGGTCCTTTCCATCCTAAACAACTCTGTGATTCTGTGATGAGCCCACAAGCTGGTGCCAACCACGGGCACCCTGCCTGCACCCATGTCCCGTCCCACCCCTTCCTCCACGCTGTGAGCACGGTGGAGAGAGCCTTACCCTGCCCCAGGTGCAAGCCACGTCGGTTTCTCTGCTCTTCGTCTCTGCTGGTGGTTAAAACATCCAGCCAGGAGGTCGGGCACCGACATACGGGTGCGCACCCACCCTCCCTCCCCGCTGAGCAGGCAGGAGGGCTGTGGCTTGAGAGACATCTCTGTCCCCGGAGCCGCGCGTGTGATCTCACCCACCACATATCCTGTCGCTCCCTGGCAGGGCCGAGAGCCGGGGCTGCAGGCTGTGCAGGCTGTGCATGAAATGCAGCCCCAAACCGCGGTGTCGAGCAGCTGCCTCCGGGGGCAGGCACAGCAGTCTGGGTGCTCGCTGCCCTTCCCCAGGGCAAGCGTGGCCCGTGGCAGAAACTACAGCCCAGTCCCACCGTGTCAGAGAACCAGAGAATCATAGAATCATAGAATCATAGAATCATACAGTCAGAGAATAGTAGAATCGTTTAAATTGGAAAAAGCCCCCAAGATCATGAAGTCCAACCTTCAGCCGAACACCTCAATGCCACATCACAGTTCCACGTCTACCTAATTT
The DNA here is from genome assembly GCF_003031625.1 of Empidonax traillii. Taxonomy (NCBI): domain Eukaryota; kingdom Metazoa; phylum Chordata; class Aves; order Passeriformes; family Tyrannidae; genus Empidonax; species Empidonax traillii. Next base: position 336,700 of record NW_020956075.1, read on the forward strand.
TTGAACCCTACCAGTGACGGTGACTTCACCACTGCCGTGGCCAGCCAGTTCCAATCCTTAACCACCCTTTCAGTGAAGAAATTTTTCTTACTATCCGACCTGAACCTCCCTTGGTGCATCCTGAGGCCATTTTCCCTCATCCTGTCAATCTGAGCTCTCTTCATGTACACCAGGGAGGAGATGCTGAGCTGCTGGAGGCAGGGTCACAGGCAGAACTGCTGCTGTTCCTTAGCAAAGCTCAAGGTGCAGTCCTTGTCTAGCACAAACATGAGGTAAACTTACTGGCTGATATCTCAGGGAGAGTTGTGGGGTTGCCCTGACACCCAGCTACGGGGCTTCAGAACATTATGCCTTAACATCAGTACTGAGTGCATAATTAAAGTTGGGATAAATGTCCTTGTGCAGGGTCAACAGCCGAGGAAGATCTAAGTGTTCTGCATTAAAGAATGAGATAATTGGAAAATGAGTAGTGTTTCAGAAGAAATAGATGTGGAGATTAGTAACAAATGGCTTCCTCAACATGACACATTGAAATGAGATCTCACAGTTAAGAATATAAAAATGGCTGGTTTGGCTCAGAGCAAAGGTTCATCCAGACAACTTTTCTGTCTCCAACACTGGCTATGAGCAAATGGCTAAGGAATAATGACAAGGCAATCATATATGATGCTCTCCTTTAATATTCAGTCTATTTTTAACTAAATAAATTTCCTGAGCCTGTTGCTGTCTATCGAGTAACCCACAATGAATTTCTCTTCCAAGCACTTGCCAAGGCTCTGCATCCACAGTGTCCTTTGTCGGGGACATCACTGGGTAAAGAATGACTTCTTTTGCTTTCAGCCTCACCAACATCAGCTTCATGTGCTGCCCCTTACTTTCTGTATTGGAAAAAGCAGGGAATAATCAATCCCTCTCCACTCCCTCCCAACCACTCACAATTCTGGAGGCCTTCAGTGTTTAGCCACTTAAATAATTTTTTCAGACTAAAGAGTCCTAGCCTGCCACACAAAACCCATCCTAGACCTCTGATCCTACATTTTGCCCTGATCTCAACCTTTTCTTGTTCTACTACTTCTTTTTTGAGTCCCATCCATGAGATGATAGCAAGACACAGCATTGAAGGATTTATACAGTGCACTGGACCATGCACTGGCCATGGACTAGACCACTGCACCATACAGTGACAAAGCTGTCTGTGTTCTCTGTTTTATACCCAGTTTCATTCCTGCCTGGTAACATCCCATTTGCTTTTCCTGATGGGCAATGAGTTGATGTTCCCACGGTAGTACCTGTCTTAACCCAAATTTTCACCCCTGAATTTGACTCCTCTTTCTATAGGTAAGCCAGGACTGGTTTTCCTTGAATGCATCACTTCACAATCACCCACTCGAAATTTCACCTGCCCCTGTATTGCCCAGTCTCTGAAAGGTTCAGCTGCTGCCTTTTGATGCAGCCATCCCTCCTACCCTCTGTCCCTTTTGAACAAGGTATTGTGGCTCAGAGTTGCATCTTAGGGGTCTAATTCAAGAGCAAGGGTTGGGGTTTCTTTCCAAATAAATGCAAAATTGAGTAGAAATAAGTTAGTAGGACCACAAAATGGATGAAGCAAGTAATCTCAGGCAAGCCTTGGGTTTCCATACTGCCAGCACTGCCAGCAGGAGACATGAAGAAAGGAAAAGGGAACCCTTCCTCCCTTCCACTAGCTGTAACCTGCTGTGGAAATTGAAGTTCCCCCCTCAAAGGTTTTAACACTAAAGATGCACAGCAACACCCTCTTCTGGGAAAGTCCTCCTGCACCACACAGATGCACCCAGAAACTCCCTGAGTTGTCTCCACCAGGATTTCCTGCCCAAGGTCTTCAGGGAAGAAGGTTAGTGTGCAGCAAGGAAGGAGACCAGATATGGACCCAAACAGATAATTTTCGTTTTCTTAAGGGAAGTCTATAAACAAGTAGAAAAACTTTAGGACTTTTGTGGTTCTGGACTGGATCTCTGTGGTATTTTGGAGACTGGGACAGCAGAAGACCAGCCTGTCCACTGTTAACTCCAGCTGGGGCACTGGCAGAGTAAATTGTCACCAGTCCCCAAAAGGTGCCATCACAGATTGCTGATCTACCGAATACCTGTACAAAGGAGCTCTGCAGCACCAAAAGAGAAGGTGTGGGAAGCATCTGCAAGGAAAACTCATAACACATCCAGGTCTTTTTCTATCACACTTCCAGCTGAGGTACTAACAAGCATGGAAATTGTGGAGATTTTCAACCCAGTGATCAGGTAAATGGCTACACCACAAAGAGGTGGGAGCGCAGGAGTGTTTGTGGTTTGCATTCTGGATTTTAAGCTGTGTGATGTGTACGTGTGAGAGTACCCAGAAGAGTGGGCAGTATTGACCACTGAATTGGAAACACACGGCTGCAGTGGAAACACAGAGTGTGAGTACCTGTTGTGTGACAGTTTCACTTGACATTCTGCAAGCCCCTTTGGTGCAGCGGCTTTGCAAAGAAAAAGGGGGGGCAGCAAGTTGCTCATAAACCACAGGTTCACTTCACACCGGAAGAGCTGCGTGCTGGAGTCTCAACATTTTATTTTTTCCTCTGTTTGGAAAAAAAACAAACAAAAAAAAAGCTTATGATTTGCAACCAGATTTTGAAATCTTCATTAAAACTTTCCATTCCTCCTCACGAAAGAGGAATGGAAAGTTTCAAGGCAAGCCTTCGAAGTATTACTACAGGAAGAGTCAGCAGCACTGCGGCAGACACAGTCCGGTGTCACCTCCTGAGTTACCATCACCGATTGCTCACAGGGATCAAACAGCACCTGCAGCATCACTGCTCGGCAGTTGGACATCCTTAAGGAGCACTATGAGGAGATGGGCAGCAGAACAATGGACCTCACAGAGCACAATCATTTTGGGGCCCTTCTGTGTTCACCAGCCATTGCAGCGTGATTTCCACATCCTGAGGGACACCGTGCGTTGTCTGGTATTACTGACACTAACAAACTGAAGAGTTTCTCACCCCTTGAAAAAGTCCCTGGGATCTTTCCACAAAATGACTAAGAAATCAAACATATCCAAAACTCAGCATCTCCTCCAGCTCTGGTGCCCCAGCTCCCTCTCATTTCCTGTGCCTTCTCTGTCAAATGGATGGAAGCAAGCATACGGAATGAATCCTAAATTCATCTCCTGCCAAGCCTCATTCAAAATCAGGTGGATCCCTCTTGTTCTGTCTTGTTCCTGCATGATTTTCTCTCTTTTCTCCTTGTTCCTGTCTTCTCCTGCTAATTATTTGACATTAATTAAATAAAGAATTAGGCTGGCCTTAGTATATAAAGATAAATCTCAATCACGAGCACCTGAGGCTGGAGTTATCAGAGCCCTGCAACCTAAGCTATGAGTAAAATAAAACTTATTGTTAAGTTTGGGAGAAAAAAAGAAATTATCCTTTACTGCCTAATCAACCTGTCTGGTCTCCTGACTCCTCTTATATGATGCTCTGCAGAAGTAACTGGTTGTCCAAGTATTTTTTCTTCTTCCTTAATCATATGATAAATGAGGTACTACAACAGAAATCTTTAATAAAACATGGTATTAACACTGGTGTTCATTGATTTGGCTTACGTCGTCAGTTAAACAATGGCAATCTATTGTAAAATACTGTCTAGAGAACAAACAGCCAAGTCAGGGCATGCTAAAGACAAGGAGATTTCTTAATTAGTCTGATTATTCACCTTCTCCTCTGAGTTTTGAAATTGGTCATTAGTGTTAAGCTCACGTGAACTGACCTAAATTATTTCTACAAGTGTTGATTCTAAAGCAGAGCTTTTTCCTGGAGGCCCTGCTTGTGTCCTGGAGCTTTTCTTGATCAAACAATTGCCACTGCGGCTGCTTTAATTTTTCTTATTGTTCCTGTGTGAAACAGAAACAGCATTGTGCCAAGCAATACCAGAACACAGAAGTCAGGAAGAAGCAGACGTGTGACAGGCCCTCTTGCAGCTGCGTCTCCCCCCTGACAGTGAGCTTTTGCCTTGCCTTTAAAGGGTATATTCATTACCAGAGCATTGCAGGTGGCAGAAAGGAGCAGCTTCCCCCCAAAGCCATCTGCTGTGACTCCCCAGCATTGCCCTTGCCCAGCACAATGGGAAAGCATCAGCAGAGACAGGGAGGGACTGGAGATACCTTTTGTGTACTGGTGAGCTGCAAAGTGCTTCAGCTAATAAGTGTATGGTGAGAAAAAGTAAGCCTCTGAACTAATGCAAAGCATGAATGGGACAAAGGAAATGGTGGCCCTGCATGGAAACCAGCTCAAGCCATGGGCAACAAGGACCAAGATCTCCTCTACACACAGGAGAGGAACCTCTGGGTGCCAGTTTGGTACCGTGGACTGATTCATAATAAAATTCATCATTTGTCAGAGATAAGAAAGAAGTGAGATATCCCTACTGAGAAAGGAAGTAGCCCTTCCTGGAGGATCCTTTCATTGCACAAGTTCTCCCAGCAGATCCATCACCACACCTCCGAGGACATGCACTATGTACTCTAGTGTAGAATCCATGCTCTACAGTGGAGTGAGAACCTAGTCTTGACAAATGTTTGACTCATCCTCATTTACCAGCACATTCACTCCCATTTGAACCACACTAAAAAAATGGGAATGAGGAATTTTCCTCTTTTGGTCTCCAGAAGGTTATGCTTTTGAAAATGCTTTTGAAATACGATTTTCTGCCACTGAGTTGTAATAGTGATGGAAAAGGGAGGACTCACACAGCAATCCCAGTGGATGGCAGGAACCAGCTCACTTCAGCACTCAAGAAAACATGAGACTCAACTCTAGCCAACTACAAGGCAAGCCCCTAGTTCAGTTCCTTGTCAACATTCCTCCATCAACCTGTGATGATGAGCACTTCCCAAGAGCAGCTTATCCCGTTATAAAGAGAGGATGAACTGTAGTTAGGGTTAGGTGAATAAACTGCCCACTGAACCAGAAGGAGCCTATACAAGCAGCATCACTTGATGTCTGATCTAGAGGTGGCTGGGGCACTAAAAATTGATGTTTGGCTCAAGTCTGATGTTCACATTTGCTTGACAGGTTTTGAGATCCAGACCCTTGTAATATTATTTAATGTATGAAACCCGTTCACCCTTTATTTTGCCAAAATCTACTATTTCAAGTAGACATCACAACTACCACAGCCTCAGGAAAGTACGAATTTCACACATCTCAGCAGCCTAACAGCAGCTTTCCTCACTCACCAGTAGGTTTTGAAGCCCAGTGAAATGAACACAGCCCAGCCCCTTGCAGTCTGGTGAAACTGTTCTTACTGTATGCACGAAGCTGCAGGAAGCATCGCCCATCCCCATGTGCAAATGGTCACCCAGAGGCAGCAGCAAGGGCCCTCTCTGTTGATGCACACAAGGGTGTTTTTGGCAGGGCGGAAGACCCTGTGGTTAGAGAAGAGAACCACAAGTCGTTAAAACAAAGAAAAAGCAAAGCATCCCCCAGGGCACGGGGCACTCTTGGTGTGCTCAGCTGACAGACCACCTGAATTGCACAAACTGGCTTTTGCCGAGCAATCGCAAAGGAGAATTGACCAAAGAAGAACTGCAAAGAGGACAATTAAACACCTGCAGAGACCATCTGTGTGCCAGCAACACATGTGTTTGGAGATAAATGATATGTATATATATGCCATGGAACACCTGTGTCTCACTTGCTGGGTACAAGAATACTCTGGGCTCTGCCATCCACACAAGACCCAAGAGAAGGAGGCAGAATCCCTCACAAGAAACACAACCTGGGCCCTTCAGCCAAAGGATAGGACTTGTCCATGACTTCTGTGGAGCTGGAGCTGCTGTGGACCCCCAGAGGGCTGGGGGAGAGCAGGCTGGGGTGCCTGATCCTACCTCAGGCATGAGCAGCAGCACTCTGGATCTCTAGGGGAGACATCAAGGCAAAATCCTTGAGTAAGAACAGAAAAGGATAAAGGAGCCCAAATTTGGACTTAGAATTGAATTTCTTCAGAAATCTCTTTTCGCACTGCATTTTGCCGCAGATGCCGAGCACCGTCTCTTTACCCAAGAGGGTCCCAATGACATCACATCCTCCCCAAAGAGCGACACAGCCTTCCAGATCAAGAGAGAAACATCGTCTCAGCTGCGCTGCACCTTCTCCAAGGACAGACACCTCCAGCAGAAGATGGACGGGTCTCCTGCCCTGCTCCTCCTGCTCGCTCTGGGACTCTGTGAGTATGGACACAGGGTGGTGCAGCCCTTTTATTGGGAAGGGCATGGTCAGAAATTGGGCTAAACAGTTAAAGGGGGGGGGCAAAAAGTAAACCAAAAAGGCTGACTTTGAGATGTGCTCAGTAATTGTGGAGGGAAAGGCGGCATCGCCTTGGTCAGCGTAGGGCAGCCAGAGGGGTGGCTGCAGCAGCACAGGCACCAGGAAGGGAGTCGGGTCAGCTGAGTGGTTCTGGAGGGGATGGAGAAGGGGGGGAAGAGAGAGCTTAGCAGTCAGTGCTTTTAGAAATTCACTTCAGATAAGCTGGAGAGGAGTAACATCCCCAAAAAGGCAGCTGGAAGGGCAGCACCCATCTATAAAGCCCACATGGCTGATTGCTGAGCACCCTCCATGCACAATCCCAGCAAGGACTCCAACAAAACCTTCCCATCCTCCTGACAGTGTGGTTCTCCCTTTGCGTTTGTACTTCCCTCCCATGGACAGGGCAGGAGATTTTTTTCTAGAGGGACCATTGGCTCTTCCCAAGCAGTTCCAACAAGGATTTTTCTCCTCCAGGCTGCCCTGGGATCCGTGGCCAGATGTATGAGATGAAGGTCAGGTTTCGTGACAGCATCACCCAACTCCGGGTGGGACAGCGGCTGGAACTGGAGTGTCAGACGGACAGGGATAGTGGAGCATTCTGGATCCGCCAGGACAGGAGTGGGACCCTTCACTTCATTGTCTTCATCTCTTCCCTGTCCCGAGTCACCTTTGAGGGGAATCAGAGAACATCCACACGCTTCGAGGCCGGCAGACACAACAGGTTCTATTGGTTGGTAGTGAAGTCTTTCACACAGCAGGACGAGGGGATTTATTTCTGCCTCATGAACATCAACCAAATGCTGTACTTCAGCAATGGCCAGCCTGCCTTCTTCCCAGGTCAGCAACATCTCCACCCAACCTTGCTTAGCACTGCCAAAAAGCCCTCCTGCCTATGCCTGTTTTAATGAGCCACCTCTCCCACAAACCCCAAAGCATCTTGTGACCAACCACTGCTCCTGCTGAAGGTTCCCTGCTTGCCATCTCTCCTCATGGAGAGATTTTCCCAAAGGCAAAGATGATTGTGCAGATCCAGTATCACTTCCCCATCCCCACTTCTCCATCCTACACATGGCTCTGAAGGGATAACAATAAAGTCCAGCACCACCCTCTGCTTCCTCACCTCACATAGGTCCCAAAACTCAGGGTGCTTAGGCTGTATGAGGATGGTGTCAGACACCAAGCAATAAGGAGGCTACAGCTCCTTATTGGCTCCTAGGAATCCCTCCCTGGAGGAGTCCCCATCTCAAATTGGATCTATGTCCCCACGGAGTTGAACGCAGGAGCATCCATACCCTGGCAGGGGTAGGAGAGCAGAAGGGCAGGAGGGAGCTTTTTTTATTGGATTTGCCTACACTCTGAGGTCATCTCTTTTCACTTATAGTCCCCACCACAGTGGCACCCACCACTACAAGACCCACCACCCGGCATGACATCACCAAAAAGGAGCCCTTCCTGGAGACACCAGACCCAGGTAGCCTGGATGGAGGGAGGGAGAGGGAAGAGCTGGGCTCTGGTCTACTGATACTGAGGGGGATGGTGCAGGCATTTTGGGATGGGAAGAGACTGAAAAATCCGTAGAGCTTTATCAGAAATGGAAGGATTGAACTCTTAACATTTCATCCCAACTAGGAAAGGCTTAAGATAAGGTAAAGAGTATGAGCGTGCCTGGGAATGCCGGGCCGAGGGGGAGGGAGGGCAGAGCCTTGGGGGCTGGGAATGGTTTTTAGCCTCATCAGGGAAAAGAGAAAATTTCTGGCTACCTGTCCTCCCTCAAGCCTCTGGAAAATGGTGAGAGGAGCAGCCCAGGGGAAGCCCTCTGGCCTCACCGCCAGCCTCGTGGCACACCAGGCAGGGCCCTTGGCAGCTCCCTTGGCTCCAGCAGAAGTGGCCTTAACACCAGTTGTGAGCGCCTCATGAGCCTTTCCTCTTTTCCATTCCTGCAGAGACCAGCAGGAACAAGCTGAATTTCTTCTGTGATATTGTCATCTGGGTTCCCTTGGCAGGCACCTGCCTCCTGCTCCTCATTGCCCTGGCCATCACCGTCGTGCTCTGTCAACGTAAGACTCACCACCACCCTCTGTAGATGCTGCTGAGGGATTTTCAGCAACATGCTCAAGTCCCTGGGGACAGCCATCAGAAATAATTCACCATCGGGGTTCCCAGGCCGACCCTGCTACTGCTACTCACCTCACACTTTAATTCATCAAAATATTCAAGTGCATTGCTGTGGGAACATGAGCTGCAGCACCACTCCCTGGCAGGGATTTCCTAAAAAATAAGCCTGGTTTATCTGTTGTTAGTCTCAAAGATATCAGCTGCTGGGGAGCATCAGCCCCACCTGTTTATTTACTGACCTGTGACTTGTTAGCTTTGAACTAATTACTTTTTTATTTTCTTTCTTATTTTAGGAACCAGAAGACGAAGATGCAGATGTAAAAGGTTAGTAAGTGACAGGTGTTGGTGCTTTTGTCTTAAACTTGGCAACATCTCAATTTCAGGTGATAGAGCAGGCAGGTGCCCAAAAGCAACCTAAAACTTAAAGGCAAAACCAAGACAGAAGTTCTCTTCTCCTGTGGTTTTGGTTTTGTTTGGGTTTTTTGATCGCTTTTTTTTTATTTTTATGTAATTCAAATCACATAGCCTTGACACTTCAGTAGACACAAACCAGAAAGACAGGAAGGGCTTGTGGTAGCCCAAAAACTTTGCACGTCACATAATGCTCATAACTAACCCCATTTCTGTGCTCCCAATGCACCACTCCAAAGTTGAGCCTGGGGGTGACTGTATTTCATTCCTTGCCCTCCTCAAACCATTCATTTGATTTCATCACTGGACATTCAGGTGTGCCCATGGATTAGATGCAAGTTATTGCATCCCAAGTCCCCCTCTGAACCGTTTTGGACTGGCATCATCACGGCTTCAGGCCTCTATTTCCCCCACAGGCACTAAGGAACAGCAGCAGAGAGGCTGCTCCAAACTTGGATGACTTTCCTGAGAAACAGCTCTGCAGACAGGAATAGATTTAAAAGTAACCCAGTTTCTATGCACTCAGGAACATTTTTTTAATGTTTTCCCTCCTGCCACCCCAACCCACCCGCCATCCTGAGTCACAAGGAGAACACCATCCCAAGGAGAATTGCAGTGTGCCAGTTTGGAAGAAGAAATGCTTTTGCCCACATGCATTTTGCTTCTGCAAAGTGACCTCCCTGCAGCCGCTTTCTTCACCTCCCCTGCTCTGCAGGAAACCACATCTGCAGCTCTGCAAGCCTTGGGCACCCTGGGGCTTGTGGCCAGAGACCCACCAAGAAATCATTGCTGCTGCTCCTGGCAGCCAGTGCTGGGCTTGGTGCTTGGAAGAGCTGGGTTGCCAAGAAAGTTTGGGACAGCACTTTCACAGCTCTGGAGCCTCACTCTTTGCAAATCAAAGCATCTTTTAAATCAGACAAAATCATGTTCTTGTTATACATCCATGGGGCTTACAGTAAGAAAGGTGATTTTTTTTTTAAGGCAGAAGGCATTTTTTTTACCTGTCTGAAAAAGGGAACAGGCTGTCATTGTTATGGCAGATATTTATTATAGCCAGTGCTCCTCTGATTCTTGTCTGCCTTTCCAAGGGAGAAATGACAACAAAGAGCTCTTCAGGCAGCCTTGCTTAGGACAATGTTTGCATTCTTCACTTATCTCAATCCCTGTTGCCAGCCCTGTGCAAGGATGTTCTGTCTCTCCAGAGAAAAAACACCTGCAGAACTCTGCAATTTTGTACAGGTGGAGTGGTTGGGTTACAGCAGAAGTCAGAGACAAATTTAAAAAAACACCTTTTCTTAATTAATGTAAGAAGGATCATCAGTGTGACTTAAGAAAGTCTTTCTGCTGGCTGTCACTACCTGAAATGTTGCCAAATCCTTCACCAGCACAAAGAGGATTTAGGAACATTGTGCAGCCTGCCCTGGCTGCAGACCAAGGCTAAACAAGATCATCAGCTCATCAGACATTAATTGCCCTTCTCTTCCTTTCCCATCAAAGTAAATCAAACCCCTTTTCTCTCTCTAGGCCTGTGCAGGGGAAGCCCCACACCAAACCCGGCACAACAAACTGACACGTTGCAGCATCCACACCTTTGGGCTTCTGGATCATCTCCCGGGAGCTGTCAGCACATAAACACATCTCCTGCCTTCTCT